>NW_022701263.1:311712-312071 GCF_011630105.1 Anneissia japonica
GAGCTTGACCAGACCTGTGGGGGCGCTTAGGCCCCCCTGCTGGCACTGCCACTGCTTACATGCAGTTATCCTAAGTGTAATCGTGGTGTAATATACAATGAATCCTGAGGCACAAAGGTAGTACCGTACTGTATATTCTACTAACAGAGAGACAGATATCACCACATTAGATTTGTTTAGTATTATGTCACCTTTGAAGAAGAGAGATAGTAGACACTTCCGAGATACTGATTCATAGAGTCACATCATCTCTTGTACTCATCAGTAATTATTGTCAAAATTAATCTTTATCTGGCATTCCCTTACCCAGAAGACCAAGTTGCCTGGACTTGTATAATACATATACCTGTCTCTTATAC
>NW_022701263.1:312342-315129 GCF_011630105.1 Anneissia japonica
GGGAAGAACTACCTCCTCTACTTCAAAACTCTGTTAATGTTTCCTGTTTTAAGAATAATTTAATTAAGCATTTTATTTCATTTTATGTTTCTGATTAGTTCTGATTGTTTTTGTGTATTTCATTTTATATGAAGGATAGGGAGCAAATATTGTTTGGGCTTTCGCCCATTCCCTATCCGGGCAATGCATGATGTTTTTCTCCTATGTGCTTTTTGCCAAATAAATATTATTATTATTACTGTTCTGAAATTAATAATTTTGGTCAAAGAACATCAATGATAACATGATCAATTATTTATTCCCCAAGCCATAGTAAAAGACACTATAGGTCAATGATCAGGTCTTTTCAGAACTTCATGAAGATACTTGGTCAAAGAACATTAAGGGTCCCCAATGACCAACTTCCACTTTCAAAATTGGTCTAAGAGCATCAATGGTTGCCAATGATCGCCAATGATCGGCTCTCTACTTCTCAAGACCTGGTTAAGATCATTTTGTGTCTCCATAAATTAAGGATCAGGTATCCATTTCTTAAACCTTTAAAGTGCCTTGGTAAGAAAGTTATCAAGGGTCTCAAATAATCATCACTCCACTTAAGTCTCACAGTAGTTAGGTCAGAGTATCAAAAGGCCTAAATGACTACCTCTATAATCTCCGAGCCTCATAGAGACTTGGTCAAAGGTAATTCAGAAGTCTTCACAGGAAATTGGTCAAAGAGCATCAAAGCTTCCACACATCATGATGATAGCATGACAAAAGCTTACCTATGCAAGTCAACATAATCATGTGTTAGGTGTTGAATTGATAAATTCATAGTGTTAAGGCCAAATAGAAAAAATTATTGTGTTGGCCACGCCCGACTGACCCAAAATGTACAAAATTGAGGTTCGGCATTTAGTTAGTTTATTTTTTTTTTACTACAGCGAAATATATTTTTTTAATGAGCTAAAAAGGCTGGAATAGGCCTATCTTGCTAGATGGTAAGCATTGTGACAATGTTATGTGATCGTTTTGCTCTTCAATATAGACTTAAAAATGGTCTTTGTTGTATTTTTGTGTATTTTCTACTTTTTAAGCATAAACACATTATTGGTAAAAAAAAATAAATAAATAAAACAAGAAAAAAAAAATTTCCTACTGGCCTACCCATATTTTGGGTTTTCCAAAAACATGGCCAACACAAGATTTTTTTTTTTTTTTTTGGCCTAATGAAAATTCTACTTACGAATAACCACTACTTGTGCAGAAACGCTGACATCAGTTTGCGTACCAGGAACAGTTGCACGGCATACATACGTTCCCGCATCCTCAAGAACAACGTTTGTAAGATGAAGATTTTTCATACCTGTATATTTTGGATTCCGCAAAGATTTCCCATCTAAAATTCAAAATACAAGTAAAAAGATGGTGAATAATACCATGTCCTACGAGAGATTTAATGCTTAATAGAAATAAAAATTATTCCAATAATTATTTAAATATAATATGAATATCATGCTCATATTACTAATATAAATAGTGAAGTATTATTTATACCATTATGATTAACAATAATATTAATATGACTTCAGTATCTTTATCAACATCCATTAGAAATATCCCAGAAATAACAGATTCATATAAAGATAGCCAACAAATTAGTTTAATAATATACCTACTTCAAATGTATTTCTTTGATAAATGTGTGCACTCTTTTCTTTGACCTCACACAAAAAAAAATTTAATTCCAATCGAGCATTAATTTTGTGTAATGACAACGTAGGCTTGATTAATTTTTCTATTTTTTTCTTTTTTTAAAAGATAATACTTAATAATCCGGACTTACGATCGATCAATCAATTAATTATTCTTTCCATTTATTGATGTTTCAAAATTTGCTGTTCTCTTCCAAAGAACTCTTCAGAAAAAAAATGTAATAATTATTCTGTTATTAAGCCAGGAAGGAAGATGGATTAATAGTCGTAATATGCTTTCATCAAAAAGACCAAATATTATCTTACATCAGCAATATGATTTTATGGAGTACTCTCTCAGTGGAAGAAAGATCACAGGATCAGTTTTTTTCAATCACTTGAAATTTATGAAAAATTTGGAGTTTATAATTATTATGAAAGATTATTGCTGTAATAAAAAGAAAATAAGTTGACCAACTGATAACAAGATAAACATAATTGGAAATAGGAAACTTATTGCTGCAAAGCAGCCAATTCATATTCTTGACAGCAATTTGACCTCTGAAAGGTCATTGTTTGTCAAAAAACGAATGCCTAAGACGACTGAAAGCAGAGTTTCCTTCTTTCGTTCTGCCGGGTAAAATCAATTACTTTAGGCGACGTTTGTAGACTAACCTACTCGTACCAACGTCCGCATGTCGCACTAGCCTTATCCTACTCTAGGCCTAGACTGGACTAGCTAGGATGGTATAGGCCTAGCCTTGAAGGGACGAGGGATAGCTAACATTGTCTATTTAACGTCACAATAATTCATTATTAAACCTATATAGTTGTTTTTTGAATTGTACTCCATCCATACTCTATCTATTGTCGTGACGTCATGGCTCGCTGGCTCACACTTGTGATATGTCTCGCACTTGTGATCAAATAACACGCTGGCTCGCACTTTGGCAACACTCTTTGGCAGTCAACCCGCCCTTGGAAACTTGCCCCATAAAAAAATGTACACTTCCTAGACCATACAGTCTTCAAAATAAAAATTGTAACCTTTGGTAATCAACTACATTTTCCACATACATAGAAATTTTTGAAACTTTATTAAAAAAAAAACCTA
>NW_022701263.1:315386-350546 GCF_011630105.1 Anneissia japonica
TACACTTAATTTTTAAAACTTTAGTGATTTACTAAAATGCTGTTGAATATAGAATCAGATAAGCATGCCAGATTCATATAAAATGGCTACCATAATAATTATTACCAAAATAATATTAAAATTTTAAAATCCTATCTAAATACAGTATCAATATCTGAATTTAATTTTAATTTTATCTCCAAAATTTACACATTAATTTTAAAACTTTAGTGATTTACTAAAATGCTGTTGAATATAGAATCAGATAAGCATGCCAGATTCATATAAAATGGCTACCATAATAATTATTACCAAAATAATATTAAAATTTTAAAATCCTATCTAAATACAGTATCAATATCTGAATTTAATTTTAATTTTATCTCCAAAATTTACACATTAATTTTAAAACTTTAGTGATTTACTAAAATGCTGTTGAATATAGAATCAGATAAGCATGCCAGATTCATATAAAATGGCTACCATAATAATTATTACCAAAATAATATTAAAATTTTAAAATCCTATCTAAATACAGTATCAATATCTGAATTTAATTTTAATTTTATCTCCAAAATTTACACATTAATTTTAAAACTTTAGTGAATGTAGAATCAGATAAGCATGCCAGATTCATATAAAATGGCTACCATAATAATTATTACCAAAATAATATTAAAATTTTAAAATCCTATCTAAATACAGTATCAATATCTGAATTTAATTTTAATTTTATCTCCAAAATTTACACATTAATTTTAAAACTTTAGTGATTTACTAAAATGCTGTTGAATATAGAATCAGATAAGCATGCCAGATTCAGTCGATAAAATGGCTACCACATGGCAAATGCTAATTGCTTGTAGGTTTGCAGCCGTAGATTTCTGAACGGACATCCGTGGACATACAGTAACATTAACATATTTGCTATGAGTTAGCATTTCACATATGGTCACTGAGCTATATCATTATTCTCAAGTGGAAATCAATCATATATTGTATGTGGAAAAATCTAGGGGAAAAAAAGAGGTTATAAACCTACTATAAGACAAACATTAAACATATAATTTTCGATGATTACTATGAAAACCTCCAAGTGATTACCAGCTTTTTAAATAGTGATTATTTATGCATCAATTATGCATCAATTAAATGTGTTTATTGGTGAGAAAAATACATTTTAACTGGTTAATTATTTACTGTATTAAATCTATAATATGTAGCAATTCAAATATATCTAAAATACTAGCTTAAAACTGCTAAGATTTTGGTATGTGGAGATCATTAATTATTTTTAAAGCACATAGTATTGATTCGAGAGTTGTATTAATTATTCAATAAATGAATAAAAGCACTGAAGTTGTTTTACAATATATGAGGGAATTTTAATGCAATAGATGTGTTAGAATTATATTGCGCCCATCTGTACAGATCATAAGCCTATAGCTACAACCTAAGTTACATTTAAAGTAAAATTTACTTTCTTCTTTCAAAAAAATAAACATGACATGTCAAGGTAGTAATAGATGTACAACAAATAATATAAATAGATATCAATAATTTTTTAAGCTTCAAAACTCTGTTAATGTTTCCTCTTTTAAGAATAATTTAGTTAAGCAATTTATATGGTTTTATAATTCTGATTAATTTTGACTGTTTTTTTTTGTACTAGTGTATTTCATAATATGAAGGATATCTTGTTCGGGCTTTCGCCCATTCCCTATCCAGCCAATACATGTTATTTTAATTCTGCATATTTTGCCCAATAAATATTATTATTAAATAACAAAAAAAACCCTTTTTTCCCCCCAAATATTTATTTATAAATAGATGACTATATTTGTTTAAAAGATAAAGATTATAAAATTTTCTTGGAGAAAAAAATGTTGTACGACCATGTGTTCATGATGTGCCTATAAATGATCATGTGATATCATCATGACCATATTTAGACATGTCAAAGGTTTTTATCAAATAAAATGTAGTAGTCTAGACAGGACTTAAGAAATTAAACACATGTCAGCCTAAATATATACTACTACTTGTCAAAATAATGAAATACAATATAAGATTGCTTTTTAATAAACTAACAAATTATATGACAAATAAAAAAAAAATTACTAGTTTCTCGTCCTCTCGCACTTTCTCTGTCTCACCAATTTTTAAAATTTTTTTATTTCCTTTATTTCACGAAATGTAGGCAACTCCTCTCTTGATTGTTTGTTGTTGGGGATACATGGCAAATCATGTCTAGTGCTTTGATTTCAATGTGTCTACAGGTTGGTAAAAGTGAGAAAGTAGTAGCTGTTCCCCATCGACCATCTTGAACTTGCCATCTCAGAGCAAGATAGAGTAGTAATGAGATATCAGTAGGAAACAAAACAGAATATGGGAAAAGCCTGCAGTATTTTATTTCAATACTTCTTTCAATTATTTTCTCAGTCCAAATAATGTAAGTCAGAACAAAACAAACATAATGGGCCCACAGGAAAAAGAAACAGTGATGCAAGTAATAAGAAGAAATTGAATTGAATATTCTCAGCAAATTATATTTCCAAAAGCAAAAAAAAAAAAATTGTTTATCAGATGTATTATTATTTGTATTTCTTTAATCCAGTATACTACATTATTTCGATCAAGACCTGTATTGGGGAGGGGGAAGGTGGAGGTAGGGTGTGATGGGTGTATGCATCATCCCCAAATAACTAAACAAAAGTCCATTAGTGGCAATTCTAGGATACTGAACATGGGGATGTTCACTGGCTATCAAAGCAATATGGATCTGAGCATTTAAAGGCATACGCTTCTTATAAAAAACAAAAGATTTCAAGTGATTATTTCAAATAAAATTCAAAAACATTATGCCTATATAGGGCTTACAACATGCATGTATTAGTTTATCTGATTGTTTAACACATGTAGTCTTGGGTTTGGTGACTCCCGCAAAAAATAAAATGTAGAAGAAAAAGCAATTTTCTCTCTGTCAAAAAATACACTACTTCCTGGATGCACCACTGTCCGTATTTTCCAAGACAGGGAAAAATATTTTCTATTCCATTAAGATACTCACATTTCTTTTTGACAGGCACAAGATAAAAATTGGTTTATTTCAGACATTATGGTTCGGAAAAACACCCATTTTCGAAAGTACCCTTTTAAAGTATTAATAAGCTGTACTAAAGTCTGTAGCCCATTTAAATTTCTTCTCTCGCATGTATCATTTCTACTATAGAAAAGAATGTCTTAAATATTCATTTGAAATAAATTGAATGCCCCTAATCAGTGAGCATTTCATTTTCTATTAGTTTGTATCTGGGAGTCATTTAAAACCACATGTAATTACATTTTATATATTATATATTGATATAAACTCTGAAATTGGATTAATATCTAAGACTATAACATTGACACTATAATAAAGATCATGAATCAAACCGTGACTTATATTCAGTTCTCATATTTCACACATAAACATCTTTTGACAAATTCAAGTCTAATTACAACCTCACTTACTCTCTTTTACAAGTACCATACACCACTAGTTCTTTGGGTTGACTGCAGTATAAACCATTTAATGTTAATGCAGAATGCTATTAATGCAGAATAACTAAAGAACAGGAAGCAAATAACATGCGACTTAAAAATACTTTATTTGAAAAAAAAACAACAAAAAAAACAGTACTTTTTTCCCTTAGATCTTCAAAACAAGATCACTTCTAGGAAAAATGTATAGTTACTTCTGTAAGTTAGTGATGAAAGTTTTTTCCATGTACTATTGTATCAGTCATGATAAAAAAAAAATGAAATTTTAATTCCTCATTTGAATTGCTTAATTTCTATTTTTAAGTAAGTTATTAACTTATAACTAAAAATTTGAATTAAAAAAAAAAAATCCCTCGTTTATTTCCAGACAGTTAATTAGCCTATTCTATTGCATGGATTCTTAAACTCGGTGGTAATCAATGGATTTTTGTAGTAAAATGTCTGCAAATCAGTGAAACTATGTTTTTTTCTATCTGTTTCTCATTGGAAGATAATCATTTATTGATCCTTGCAAATGAGCTACTCAATATTTTATTTGAAATGTTAATGGAATTTTCCTGTTTTTTTGATTGACAATACATCTTTAATGTACATGCATATTTGAGGGTGTATATAGACCTCTGACCTCCTACCTATCATTATCAGATTTACTGTAGTGGTATTCCATACGACATGAGGTATGTAATGTATATAAAAAATGAAAAAGCATTCAGTCACTACTATTGCACAGATTCACTACAAAATCTTTGTTGTTTAATGGTATAAAATTCTCTAAGATAGCCAATGGTACCAAAAAACATGTTCATGAAAAACTAAAGAATTAATATTAAAATAATTTATGCTTAAAAGAAAGACATAATATTTGATTTGGATTGTATTTTTTATTAATGAATGTATTAGCATTAAAACAAATCTGAAATAATTTTTACACAACATGTAGTAATGTCCTCAAAATCACTCAAGCATCAATTAACATAATTGTAACATGGATGAGAGAGCACACAAATGGACATGCACGAATGAAAACGAAATGAACAAACATTAACTCACCTGCACGTGTCCATATTACTTCCATGTCCAGTGGTCCTTCAATTAGGCATTCCAGTTCTACCTCTCCTCCCACAGGGACATGGACATCCTTTGGACTCCAGACAACAACCGGTTGCAGATCCGGAGCTAGCGTCGGAGAAACACTTAATGTAATGATAGAACCATTTCGTTTACCTGCTAGATTGGAAGTTTGGCAACGATACCTTCCTGCCTGATCCAATCTCAGACGCACAAGCTGTAGTACACCTGACGAAAGCACTATAATTCTACAATGAAGATGAAAATTTGTTGTCATATATCAATCCTGTTAAACTTTTAAATACATTCCTGACTTAATGGTAGATTTATTCTATATAATTATAATTTTTTAAAATCTTCGTAGATTTTTTATTGATACTATCTATTTTCATTAACAAAATAGGAAAGAACTACATTCTATAGTATTTAAAATACATCCATACATAATTAACATAAATATATATTGAGGTTATTCTACTATAGTATTATGTAGGTAAATTATTTCAATTAAATATAAACAATTTGTTTAAATAAAATGATTTTTTATATATTTTAATTTTAAAATATATTCAGATGATACTGGTCTGTAAAAAACCGAAAGGTCCACTGATTAAACTCAGATAAGATAGTATACATACTCCAAGTATCGAAATGCACGCTATTGTGTCGGGATTCAATATTTCGACATTAATTATGTCATCATCAGGAATTAATATGTAAGTTAAGTATGCTACCAACTGCCCTATTCTACTTAAGGAAAGCATTAAATATTACACCTCAGCATATTCCATCAATGATCTGTAACTTATTAGGCAATCATACAATATTCCTTCCCATTCCCATTCCTGGTGATGACATAATTAATGTCGAAATATTGAATCCCGACACAATGGCTTACATTTCAATACTTGGAGTATGTTTTATACTATTTTATACTGGTCTGTATTTTACATCAATAATTAATTTAAATAATGAATTGTGATCTATGGAATATCACAATTGGTTTTGTTGTGTCAGACTAAAGTCAGGTATCAGACTATAAAACAAACATCTTATCTTATCTGTTTGGTCAAACAAATGTGTGTATATCCAACTATGGAAATATCTGATCAAACAAAATAATATATCTGTCCTCAGCTATTATTAGAAATCAATGCTTTACTGACAAAGGTCTGATGAAACATTATTGAGTCTAACAGGTATCAATCTAAAAGTGATTATAAACTTAAACAAAAAGATATAAAAAAATAGTAAGTTACTATCTGAATGCAAATACTGAAGATACACATGTGAAGAAAGTTAATCATTGTAAACGCCTGAGCACTATGATTGACGAGAATTTAAAACGAATGAAACATATTAACATGTAAGTTAAGTATGCTACCATCTGCCCTATTCTATAGTACCTAAGGAAAGCATTAAATATTACACCTCAGCATATTCCGTCAATGATCTATAACTTATTAGGCAATCATACAGTATCCCTTCATTTTGATTACTGAATGTCATAAAAGAGTGACCGTGCAATGTATCAAGATAATAACTTAAGTCTCAAAATATGATTCTAGTTCTGAAGCTCTGCATTAATCCAACATGATAACAAGCTTGACATATTGCACAGTCAGCTGAAGCAAAAAACTGTAGTACAAAATGTTATACTGTAATTACGTATGATGCTTTAATATCTTACATGTGAATAAAACACTTAGTAAAAGTGTACTAAATATGGTTGATCAACAATAATATGGTCCCAGGTGAAATATGAACGATTATATAGCTGATATTAACAGTAAATTTGATGAGGTTATATCCACAGCCATTTGGAGTACTGTGCTACACTAGGTACAGCCAATGCCAACCACTGTAAATGCTTTATTGTTGGCAGCATTTAACATTTCGCAAAATCAACTTTCAATGTTTTCGTAAACATAAATTTTCATTATGGACAATTACAATGATAATGCCTCCCTCTGTCTAACAATCCTCAGGTTTTGAGGCCAACTACTGTCGTTTTGAAGATAAAGGCAGCGTAACATACTCTTAAAGCCCCATTCCGAGTAAAATTTCAGTTGTTAAGAAAAATCTTTATATATGTTATAAAGATTTATAAATCTAATATGAAATTGCTAGTTTAACTATTAGACATTCCCAGACATGAAACAAATGTAAAATAAGACTGAAATTAGATTTTTTTGTGTACCACACAAAAAATAAATGCGGATAAATTTTTTATTATTGATTTTGCGATAGGTCTGCGAAGAAATATAGTAGGCGCCGGAAACATTAGCCTATCCAACACTTCTAAGCTAGGCCTAGCATTAGATCGATTTATGTTCTGTTATCACACATAAAAATGGCCAACATGATATTTTCTGTTGCTAGTATCAACACTTGTGAAATATAAAATTTCATAAGAATTATTTCAAATTTGTTAAAAAAATGATTCTGACTGAGATTTTGACAATTAAACAAACATATCTCTGGCCTACTCCATCGACCGCAGTGTGCAAGCTGCGAAGTACAAAAACTAATCTCATTAGAGAGGGCGCACTTTATTGACTGAATAAAGTATACTTAAAAGTGAGAGCATTCCAATCTACAACCTCGGAATTTGACTAGTAACGAAGAATTTGTCGAGAAAATGGTAATCTCCTATCCTAAGAGAAATAGTCTGTATTTCTCATTTTTAAAAATTATTTTTCGTAAATTAAAATTTATACCAATATTTTTCTTTGGTTTATAATAATTAGAGTAATAATGCATATGCATTTTTTCTAAAAAAATCTATTTTTAGTGAAATTTTGCTGGGAATGGGACTTTAAGCTTGGGACTTGGTGGACCTAGTTCAATACCTTGTGTCTTTTTAGTGTATTACTGTAGTTATAGAGAGCCATTGTGTAAAACAAACTAAATATAAATAAATAATTAAAACATTATTACCAAGAAGACATGTTTACAAACGGCAAATTACGCACACTTCGATACCTTCCTTGACCTCTGGTTAAGGTCATTGCTCATAGTCATAAACGGGACTTTCCCTCAATCCGAAGTGCCACAGCGTGAAAAAGGAATGCATGACGAATGTTGTACAGTATCAACATATTTCCTGTAGCTTTTAAGTATTCCTGTATTTAGTGGCGTATCCTGGATTTCCATGCATAGAGTGCGCTATGACAATTTGAATTTTGCGACTTTCAGTACGCTGCATTGAATGTTGCTGATTTAATTCCAACAGCATACAATTTTTTCCCTGGCTCTGCATTCTTTACTAAATGTCTTAAAGTGGGTTTTCAAAGTAAGAAATCCAACACAAGATGAATAGAGAATCAGAAACCAAAACATACAGAATACCACTAAAATAGTTTGCTGAAATCTTTCAATTATGACATTAAAATTACACTAAAATTATAATTTATTATAAACTATAATTATAGATCAGCACATTACAGTATATATTCATACTCTTTTATCGTGTAATTAACATATTATATTACTGTAGTTGTTGGTATTGTTATCACTTTTGATGTTGTCGTTTTTATATGTTTATCTTATAATAACAAAAATATCTATTTTGCTATAAAGAGCAACAGAACATCACACGGATTTTACTTGGGTTGACATTTGTGTTTGTAGGCCTTAAAACCTGTTTCCCTTAGCTGACATAAAGCAAATTTGCTAATGTGTAGAGTACTACAGTGTTACATCACGATACCACATGATACTACTCCATTGCTATCGGCGACACAAAATGCGTTTAACTGACGCCATTTTCCCCACTGACAAACCATTGATTCCATTTTCTAAAGTAATTATTAAGAAGTTGTATCTGAATTTTTCTTCATAAATGTTAATTGATGATTAAATGTGTGTTCAATAAACTACCTGTAATATAATGCGAGTTTTCTTGTGTTTTTAGTACATTTTGATGGTAAACTATTAGGTTTTAAAATGCCTATTCCAGAAAGCCTATTCTAAACCATTAAGATGATGAAGTTCAGGGGTAATGAATGGTAACCAACATCCAGAGGGTGCCACCTGGAGTTGTGACGACACGACTATGGTACTCTGTGGTAGTCTGCTTTCTTGAGTGTGCGCTTCTAAAATAGGGACACAAATTTGAGAAGGGAGTAGAAACATCATAACAGTTTGTGTGTTTCTTAAACTGGAGAACCTGTTCTTCAGGAAGTCAATGTTCTCTCATAGAGCATGGATTTAAACTAATACCCAATTCACATACGATAAAATATCATATGGGATGCGTGCTAAATGTTACACTTCTCAAATGCTGTCATATTTTACACAAGCAAATACAAATCTTGCTTAAAGCACAATTTATATCCAAGTAGTAAAGATACGCGCAATCCACAAAGTGATTAAGTTTTATAAAAGCAGCGCCCTGTGAGCATGCACGCAAATCCTCTGTAACATCAGTTTTTTTTTTACATGAATTAATTACACTGGGTGTATAATATCTCGCAGGGGATGAATGCTAAAATTTCAAAGTGAGTACAATAAGTATTATCAACATACAAAAAATACATCGGTATTTACATATCTTTTCATGGTCACTTTCTAAAGAGTTGGTTAATGAGTTTTCTTAACACATTTTGTTGTATTTTGTTGTGCATGGTAATGCAATTCAACACTAACTTCCATGAGACAATTGATAATAAAGTATTAAAAACATGCAAATATTATATGAATTTTCGAGTTGGGTTATTTTCTTGGGGGTTCTTCAAGGAGTGTGGGAGGCCGTCCGGATTTCTGGGACACTCCCGCGACTTGTGGAGACTTTTTTTTTGCATACAGGTAGGTTTATAGTAGGCCTATATCAGTTTTATAAGCAGGGGCAGAATCACCATCAGACGCGGGACAAGCAAGTCCCCATTCCCTAAGATTCTGTCTTTCACCGCCATCCCCTCCCCACCCCACCCACTACTTATGTAAGCCCGAATATGAAAAGCTAGGATATATAGTTTTTTTGTCTTGTGAAAGCAATAAAAAAAAAAGGATGTAGAACGAAGACAAGAAACAATATCCCAAAAAAATGTCTATCACTTTTCAGAATTCAGGAAATTTTAGTAAATAAAATAAAATTTTAATAAAATGTGCCATTTAAGTAATGAAAATTTGGTAAAATAATGAAATTTATCAATAAATTTGGTTTTTAAGGTACTAAACTAAGTTCAAGGAAGAGTAAAGGTTAACGACATTGATTATTAAAAAAATATACGAAAAGGTCAATGTATTTAACAGAGGAAAACAATCTAATTTTGTTTGCACAACATGAAATTGCCAAGAAATGAAGGCTATGAACATGACACAAGATGACCTGGCATTTGTTACATATATTGACTACGTACCTTGTAAAAAAAAATCAATCTTTGTGTGTTTTAGTCATTTTGTAACGGACACAGACCTTTAACTAGTTTTTTTTTTTTTTGCATAATGAGACTGACTCCTAACAAATTGATCTTGTATATTACAGTATATTATGAGAGCCGGTATATAACAGATGTATGTAGTAGACAGTTAACAGAATGCTTTTTTTAATACCATGTGACTCATAATAAATATAATATTGGTAGGATAAGAATCACTCTGTAAATTGACAGCTTCATTTTGTTGGCATGAAGGACATTATTATATTATTTCGTTCAACAATTTGTTGCTAAGTGAAGCCAGATACTGCAAGGTACTATGGGACTCATGAATGGTTACTTGAGGTCAAAGGGTCAGGGGTACTTGGCACATTAATTTTTGGCTAGCATTTTATCTAGTTTCCAATCTGTCATCCTCACAAATTCTTCTCACACAGGTAAGCTATGTGGCCAGGTGTGTGATTAATGTGTTTGGTATTCCTCATCTCTATGTTAATCTTAACATGCCAATTGCCAATAAAAATAGTACCTTAAAAAACAAGAAACTACATAGAAATGAACTGCTACAAAACACCCATTTTTTTGTGTGTCCAGGTGCCATTTTAGCTGCAACGCAAATAGCGGTCTCAGATTTACCTAACCCTGAAGTTCAGCTTTAAAATAGTATTTATCAAGCCGACCAATTATAATCATTATCTTTTCGGCAGGATAATAATCGCAGTTAATAAACTTTATGGGGGACAGGTGAAAGCTGGGATATTTGGCGGTAGGAGATTTTGCTGACTTAGGTTATTGGCAACCTATCTGAGGCAAGACTTTTTTATACCTTGTTACTGCCGCAATGAAAAAATGTTAATTTAAAAAAAAAAAAAAAATAATAACTTTTTCTTTATAAATAAGTTTTGCGAAACAAGCTATAAAAAGTCTCGCCTAATGACAAATCGAGGTCCATGCTCTCCTTTTTTCAGTTTTATCTATTTCTTTTTTATAAGACCCTTCTTCATTATCGTCTTCCTTGTAGGCTGTACCATTAAAAAAACAAATCAACAAGGAAGGGAATAAAGCATCTGTAGCCCACGCCTAGTGCTGCACCGATAGAACCACATCAACCACGGATCATCCCATCGACAATTAGTTCGCCCTTCCATTCAAAACACCTCTAAATCCAAAACCCCTTTAATTCAAGACCACTATTTCTGTGTTAAGGGAGGGCTGCACTCATTGTATATGCAATGCTATCTTGCTTCACATATTTTTACACACTTAATACCAGTCCATAAATGTAGGGACGTTTGCAACGAGAGCTGCTTCGAAATAATATGTTCTACTAATACTGACTACAATCATCAATCTTTTAATAACACACAGAGATCTCATGAATTAAAAGATGGATTAATGTGATCATTCTAAGTATCTTTAGGGTAATTTTCTTGTTATGTGAGGAAATGAAAATCTTGACATTTGTGGGGTTTTAATCCAGAAAAATTGGACCAAGAAACTACAGTACACTACATTAAGATGGAATAGCTTGGTAACCTTTATAAAAGTGAAGTACAGTAAACAAATGTGTCAACCTTGCTTAATAGTCGTACTTTGGATTTAAGACATCCCAAAACATGACATATGCCATTTTACGATCTGGTTCCGAACAACATCATCAGCAAATTTTGTTGAACCACGAGCAAATTACTCCGATTACAATTTTTTTTTAACAGTTCAAAATTTTACAACATAATCACAAACATTTATTTTAAAACCAAATTCGGACCACAGAAGTACAGTATGCAGTTAAAATCGGAGGCCGAAGTTCAGGAGAATTGAAAAGTATTACAGCTTCGTTGTATGATATGATTCTCCTATGTAGAGAAATACTAATAAGTAATTAGTAGAGTGGTGCATAGTACACTGTAGAAAAATTATTATACAAAGGTTTCATTTATTGCTTTATATAAGTCAATCACCGTCTTTTAATGTTAGTTTTGATAACTGTTGTAGCAGTCATCGGTTGCTATAACGGTATGATCAGTGTACTGTGTGCGTTAAATTTACATTAGCTGTGCGTATGCTGATTTGTGCTCCTAGTTACTGCTGATGTTACATCAGCAGTACAATACGCACACGAAGAATAACTATTGTATTGTGTTTGAAGAACTGGTTTGTAATGCTATTTTGATAGAAGTTGGTCAAGAAATAAACATTTCTTTTCTTAAAGCATTTGAGAGAATAAAGTAATCACTTTTTGGTCAGTGCAGACAGGTAAAATCAGGCGATGATTTCACAACTAGGCTAGGCTACGCCTAGGAGGCCTCCTGCCTGGCCGTAGGCCTAAATCTAATCCTGTTCCTTGAGTCTTCAAAATAGGTCTAGAATATTCCTATTAAATGTTCAATTTGTTTAGTTTATTCAGGTCCACTGATTCAAGGAATTCCTTAATTGTTCATATTAATACTGAATTTTAAGTAACTTTTTTCAGGTTCTAATTAACCTAGATTTATGAAAGTAATTTTCAATACAATTCAATTTTCATCGCGGTGCGCAATATACACTGTTAAAAGTTATATTCAACTTTTGCACACAAACTTAAAAAAAAAAAAAGATCAAGCCGAGCTGTACACTATGTAAAAAATGATTGAACTGTGGAGATTGGCAAATAACATTGGGAGCTGCAGTGATGACGTCACGATTGACTATCAACACAAATTATTGGCTCTACACTGCTTGTTTACAATAGACAAAATGAAGTACACTGCTCTTGTCACTTAATAATAATTGTCAATATATATATATAGCGCATAATGTAAAATACCTATATGCTTTACAGCATGGAGTGGCATAAACTTGGAATCACCTACACAAATTTGAAAAAAATCTTAAAATTATATAAGGCAATGTTTATTTTGTGATTTGCTGATCACTACAGTATAATAGTCCTATTTGATCACAAATTTTATCAGCAGTAACAATTATAGGAAAAAATCCCAAGTTGATCCAAACATGTTTAAATATCTCTTCAATCATACTAAGTTACACTATGATTGCGGTCATGTCACATGATGTATGTTGAGTGGAGATCTCTTCACATCATGCAGTTAAAATTTGGAGCTCAAGCCAATAGCTTCCCAAACATTCTTAGGCTAAGAAAAAGTAAATATTTAAAAGTAAAAGTGGTTTGGCACAGTAGGAATGGATTGGTTTCCCAACCTTGAGGTCGTGATTCAATACCTCGCTGTGCAGTTCACTTGTGTCTTTGAGCAAGGCAATCTGAATTGCTTCTCAACCCTAGGAGTATATATGGGTACCTGGTAGGGTTAAAAGGCGTTATGGAATAATCCCCCCGGGAGCTGAGTTTATGTTCCATACGTGTTTAATCCTATCTATGACTGGGGTAATGATAATGTGAAGTGAAGAGAGGTCTAAAAATAATGCACTATATAAGTCTATTATTACTGTTATTATTAAAAGAGTAAAAAACCAAAAATAATCAGTAGCAGAAAAACATTAGACTACAAATAATGTACAAAATGCCTCCTTAAATTTGCACATACAGTAATAGCTCAATTTTAAAATACCCTTTGAAATAAATTAAAAAAAAAACATTAATCCTGAATACATTATCCAACTTCCCAGAATGCAACGTATTTAATATTTAAATGTCAAGTCGCTGCTCTGAATAGCAAACTATAAATCTGAAACTGTCTGTTTTATACCCTCTTCTGTCAAAATTAGGAAGCCCTTAGGACAAACAATGACATTACATGCACTGACGATGTTAACAACTATTAATGCATTGTGGGTAGTGAAGTGCACTATTGATTACGTAGAAGAAAACTGATGAATTAATTATGATTATAAACATGTGTTTTCACCTAACACAACAATCAATCAAAAAAATTCATCTAGTCTATTGTAATAACACACACATTTTTGGTATGGAAAATTCTTTCATCAATTTAAAAAATTATTTAAAATAATAACAAAATAAATTTCACAAAGTGGGAAAATATTACAATCCATAAATCAGACGATTGGAGACTTTTAAAATTTTGTTTTAAGTTGAACAGAATAAAATAATATCTCATAATTATTAATTCAACTAATATTTGTTTTTAAAGAAAAATTAAAATAATAATGCTACATAGCTTGTTGTGGGTCATTACTATTATCATAATCATCATTTTAACTATTATTTTAATTAATAATATTATGATCATTATAATATTACATCAATACTACCAACCCATCACTATAATTTTATTCCATAAATTGCAGGTAAATGGAGCAAAGATGTGCTGATGGTGCCATCTAACGTAATGAGATTGAATTTCTCTGAAATTCTGCTATTGTGCATATAAATGAAATGACTTAATGATTACAATTTCCTTTAATAAAGGACATGGGTCAATTATTCCATATGTACAATATGCTATATCGCAAACAAATATACATAAGTTACTTCAAATATGACATTGTGTCTTGACTTTTATTAATATTACATGAATTCTGTGGAAGAGGATTATCAGTCACAGAAGTTGGTTCTCGCAAACATACAAGAGGCCAGGGTGACAGATGTGCTTAAGAAACGAATTGCTAAAAACCGCAACAACAACTGTTAGGTTCTTAACAACCCACGCAGGTCATCTGGAAAAATTACTTATAAAACAAGTCTATCCCCTTACACACATTACCATCATTTATATCATATTTATCAATATATTTTATATTAATATATTACATGACCTAAAAAAACACGAAGATATAAAAGTAGACATACCCGTCTGAAAGAAACCAGAGGTCATACACCACTGATGGTTGTAATAAAGATAAGATATAGTGGAACGTCCATGAGAGCAATTTTCACCGCACAGGTTTGTTTGATTCCTGTAGTTTCTCCACTCCAAAAAATGGTCAATAGTTCCTCCACTCGCGGGAGGGCTGACGTTTCATCAATTTTAATGCAAACTACGCGAAGACCTCACTCTTCTGCTATTTAACTTCTTTGGTAATAACCACTATGTTAAATTAGGTACTTTTGCAAATAGTGAATGGTTTAAATAATAAGAAGATCACGAAATTAAAGGGATGAAAAGACCACTCAAAAAATAGTAGAAGCAGTACAGGTATTTAACAAACTATGCAATCACTCTCTTTTAACAAATTTTTTCTGTGATTTGTGAAAGTACAAGGTAAAATATATTATACTGTAACTTTTATAACTGTACCTCGAAAACTGAGCATTAATTCTTATTAGATCCGGTAAAGAACAAAATTATGTGATTGGGTATATTGCTTCTGGATTATTATTTCTCACAAGTTAATAAATAATGATTAATTTTCAGCTAAAATAGCACTTCATCATTCTCATGAAAATATAGTCCTATGCTCTTCAGTTTTCAATTGGATCTGATGTATTATGTGGCTTGGTTTCAAACAACCGATTACTGTAACATAGACTGTGTTCATACGTAATTTCTGAAGGCAATAACCTTCTGTGTGTTTCACGGGGTATCAATTTTATAACCGTTCCTATTTCTAAATGGTTAACACCTCAGAAAGGGAAGAGTTACGTTACAGTGAATTCAAGCCTGGGTTTGCCCACTTTGTCATCTTTTGCTACCAAAAAGGTACTAAAGAGGATTTATTGTTTTTCTTTAATTTTGAATCCACCCAAAAATTGTCTGGCCATGAATCCTGTGTTGTAGTTAATGAAGCCCATCCTACCACTGCCAGCCACTGAACTCCACCCGTCATATTGTGCTTCCCTACACCAACAAGCCGTAAAAGTGTGCTAGTCACCTGTTGGCTCATTACCTTCACTGTATTTTTAATTAAGTTTATCAAACATAACATTACATAAAGCTATTAATGTTGATTCTGCATTTATTATTGTAATTTATATTAGTGGTTTGAAAGCTACTGGTGAGAAATATTATTTATGGGCTTCAGTTTAATGGACATGTTTTGGATGTATTATGACTTAATTTCAAGTTTAAAGTATAAGTTTTATGAGATCAATATTATTTACAGTACATCTGAAACATATTAATTTTAAAGATTAAAGAACTTCATCTCATTTTGTAAAATGTAAGAGGTTCGACTACCAGGGTTTTGTTGGAACGCAAATCCTATTTCTAAAAGTACTACGACGGACTAAGGCATCCTTCAAAAAGCTAGTTTTTAAATCTATTCAAATTCTAATAGGGCGCCCCCTATCTCATGGTAGTACTTTTTTTAAACGTTCAATTGCGTGCATGATACAAAATCAGGGCATTCAGACCTCTTGCAAGTCTATGCTCTTTGGTATTAACCAACTGACCCAGACTGACTTCTTACAATACATCTGATGAAATCATGCATTTCCTATGTACCGGTATAAATATTACAAAATATAACGAAAAAAAAACCAATTTAAATTTCAAGTTACAAAAAGTACAACTGCAATCTCTTTACTTTAGTTTAATAATTTCCCAGATCATATAAAACAGCTCACTTAATAAATATCAAGGATCATTGGAAACTCTAATACATGTATTTTATTGAGTCATTTATTTTTATTGCTAGTTCAGAAAAAATAGATAAATATGTTAACTTCAACAAAAATAATTCCACGTGTCCTATATACAGAGTTCACGGAAAAAGCCCTTGAAAGTGTCAGGGTACCACGACGCTTGGAACGTCCCTGTGACGTTTGAGATTTGGCAACGATGCATGACAGTGGTCACTGACCTGTGACAATTGGCCATGAATACCAAATAAGTAACTAGCCTCTGAGGCCTAGCCTAGTGGTTGTGCACCTCTGAGGCCTAGCCTAGTGGTTGTGCACCTTTTTTTTTTTTTTTGATCAGTGCCCAAATCTAACGAAATAAAGGCTTTGATACAAAATAAATTTAACACCATAGTTACCGCAATTACAAACTACTGTAAGCATAATTCAAAATGTTATAAAATCCACTAAAAAAATAATTAATAGCTCAATTTTTTATGAATTGTTTATCAGGTTGACATCCGATGACCATACGATGCTACACAAGACATTTCAAGGATAGTGCACCCTCTAAAATTATTCCTTTTTAGCAGTAAACAAGTTTTCCAAGAAATAATTTTTTCCTTCATAATTAAACATTAATCATTTAAAAACATGATTTACATCTTAATAATTAAAATTGTTTCCTACTGTACAATTTATGTCAAAGAGTATTTATATATAAATACTGAATCCTATGGTACACAGAAATCAAACGAAATGTAATTATCATTTGCATTTAAAAGGGAACTAGAAAGATGAGGTTTTTTCTAGAGGGGATTTTTGATGTCATGAGTAATAGATTCAACTTAAAATTTTTTTTTTTGGGGTAATTTTTCAGGTAGTTATTACGATTTATTCCTTTAGCATTGTGGTTACAATTCAGTACCTTACACTAACCTCGCGCCTGCTAAAGGGAAAAAATCCTAATAGCCTATATTTTAATAAATTCATAAAAAATTGCTAAAAAACCATTTTAAAGTTGATTCTATTAAGTTTAATGACATATCAAAAATCCCCTCTAGAAAAAAAACTTATCTTTCTAGTTCCCTTTAATGTTAATTTGAAAGCATTTAGCATTTAATTAGGTATCCCAAAGAAGCTATTCTGCTTTACCAGAGAGTAATTTAATATGTTAGTATTATATATTTATTATCATTACTATTTTTGTTTCCTGTTTTCTGTGTATTTAACATACTTTTGAGTGAGATTACAGTCGATCCATTATACAAGCAATGCCTTTTACACAGCCTTGATGAAAAGAACCATTGTGCTAATCAAGAGTTTCCGTGTTATATATTATTATGCAATTACGTTTTCAAGAGACAGGTTCATACGATTGTAGCTCAATATAAATTAGGATTGGATCACGGCCAAAACTAACCCAAAAAAATGATGATGGGTTGAATAGACTACAACTCTATATATAACTTCAAGTATATAACTTCCGGTAAGCTGGATTTGTGCTTAGCCTTGCCAAAAATTTGCCAACAGGGGGTCTGAAGCAAGGAGCTCACTAGAGCTTTGGTCAGGGTCCTGGAATAAAAATATCTGAAGGGGATTTGTGGTGACAGTTTTTATGGCTTAGTGTGGCCCAAAATTGTGCTTTTTAGACAAAATTATTACAGATTGGCAATCAAAATTACGTTATTTGAATAGGCACTAGCTGGCGTAACCACTGATCTGGAGACCTCGATGCCTCAGTGCAGTCCAGCCCTATCGGTGAGTTAGGCAGGACCTGTGAACCCGCTGCTCTTTGCTAAAATGTGCACTGAATTCTATAACATGCACATGGGCTATGGTGCACTCAGCAGGAATGGTTGTTTGCTGGTGCATTGATATTCAAAGTAAAACATGATTTAGATAATGCAAACAATATATACTAACTATTTAATAAATTAAATGAAAAAAATAAATAAAAAAAGTTTTTAAAAATTCCAAAAAAATTTTTTTTTTTCAAAAGGAATTTTTTTTTCCCCAGTACCATAAAAGACATGCACGTGAGGGTGATAAACTAATAATTTTTTAAAATTTTGCCTAACAAGAAGCACAAAAGAGCACAAAAGTAATTCAAAATCAGTAAAATTACTTACCTATCACCTTGCACTATTTCTTGCTTGTCTTTAAACCATGTTATTTTTGGGCTTGGAATTGCCCCCTCCATGGGGCAGGTTAAGCGGACAGCTTGTCCCGCCTCATATTTGGGATTGACACGAGTCCTACTAAACTTAGGCATTGCTGAAAGAAAAAGGAAAATAAAGTTTAACCAATATTATAGAATACTGTAAAACATCAAATAGAAGCCATGGCCTTCTTTTCTTTTTTGCAACTTTTGGATGGGTTTCTATTCGAAATGGGCTTCTTTTCGAGGCAACCTTTGCAAAGTAAAGAAGGGGGAGGGGGATTAATTTTCAAAATGAATGCTGTAAATTTTGGGAATTACAACTATAAAACAATAAATAGGGCAAATGTAACACAGTCTATATTATGGAGTGTATTATTGTTAATCAATTCTATATATTGTATATTACTGCAATCTTTACTATTATACTTTATACACTTTGAAAATCAGTGCAATAGTACTGAAAGTGTCTACAGTATAAAGAAAGAATAAATATTATTATTATTATTATTAAAGTAAAGAAGGGGGAGGGGGATTAATTTTCAAAATGAATGCTGTAAATTTTGGGAATTACAACTATAAAACAATAAATAGGGCAAATGTAACACAGTCTATATTATGGAGTGTATTATTGTTAATCAATTCTATATATTGTATATTACTGCAATCTTTACTATTATACTTTATACACTTTGAAAATCAGTGCAATAGTACTGAAAGTGTCTACAGTATAAAGAAAGAATAAATAAATAAAAATAATGAAAAGCCCATAGGTCTTATGTCTATGTAATACTTTTTAAAATAAAAATTCGTTAACTTTTTTTCAAACACAGTATCTGCCATCCTTAACACAATTGCAATTTTTGATTACCGGTCTCATTGAAATTAAAGGCCATTTTTGGGAATGGAGTTTTAGTGGTCTTTACAGGTTTTGATTTTTGGTTCGAATACCTCTAATAAACGGATTTAGCGATGACTGTTTACAGGCAGTCATGTGACCTAACTTGGGTATACAAGAAAAACATTACAGTGCGATAGCATAGGAAAAGATAATGCTATGGTTCCAAAAACCACCACCCACTGTTAACGTGAGAAGTAAATGGCTAGGAAAGTCAGTACGATGTCCAAAATAGTGTTTATTTACTTATCCTAGGGTTCTCCTTGGATTTTATGCTTTGAAATTTAAGTGATCCTTCATAAAGCTTAGCTGGCCCGAACATCGCAGCGTAGTTCGCGGGTCGAAGACCATTATGCATACCCAACCATTTGTCGAAAAATCTCAATGTTTGCGGCCAGTATCCTTTATAGCATTAGCAAAATATTAAGGCAAAATTCTTAAGTTTAATTTCCAATCAATTTGGTATAGTTTACTGGGAATTATGATGATCTTTACAGCAATAAATGAGGGACGGCCGCAATAGAAATCTCTAAGCAAAACACCGCTGTGTCAGTGGATTGTTTATATCCAACACACAAGTTAGGTCATGTGACGCCCATCGCTATATCCCTCTATTGAAGACCTGCACTAAAAGTCATCTTTAAATATCTCTGTTTAGAGGAATATTAAAATATGATATAGTAAAATGTAAGATTGTTTTATTCCAAGTGTTTTAGTATGGATGTACAACTGCTGTTGCTATTGATTCATAATATTAATAAACAATTTCTCGCTATTCACACATCACATCCTACACTCGTTCTACCCATATCTCCATCACAATAGTACTAAAAAAACTGTTCAACTAAAAATTGGTAGGCTATTAAATACAGAGCACTGTATACACAAAACAACATCTGATGTATAGCATATTTTAATGTATTCTTTATTTGAATAGGAAATTTTAGTTAGGTCTGACAAAACCATGATTCAATATATATTTAAATTTTTTCTTCCCAAATATTTTAAAATGGAATACTGTATGCTGTTACTGATTCATAATGAACCATTTCTAGGTGACTACACATCAAGTCCTGTGCTTGTTCTACCCAAATACCCATGTAATTTACAAAATTCCATTTCACCGTCTTACGAACACTATCAGTATTCAATATGGGGCACTGTATACACAAAACGTCGGCTTTTGTATATTATTCTAATGTCTGTGTCTATAAAAAAAGAAAAACTACAATAAAATCACAATATTCTAAAAATGTTCAGTTTGGTTTATAAAAAAAACCATTGCCTTGTGTTAATAGAATCCCTATAATAAAAATAATAATAATTAAATCAGTTAATTTTAACATTTCATTATAATATTTACATTTCTTATTCTTCACGACTTCCAAGAGATAATTGATAATACAGTATATAGTAAAAACTTGTAAAAACATGCAAATATCGTGAATATGCAGCAGATATTTTACTGAACTTTATTGATGTAACATCTAAACCTAGGGTCGAATGGCTCCCTACTTCCATATTAAGAGTTATAATAAATAAATTTTGCAATGTAGGTCTCCTTACAATTAACGACTGCTTTTGGGACCAGGGTTTTCATGGTCTTTAGTAGCTTTGGTCTCTAATTAGAATAATAAATTTAAAAGACATTGTTAATATGGGACCACAGAAAAGTGGTGTTTAATAGGCATCTGTATTTAGAGGAAGACCTGTATTTAAATTTTTATTAGCAAAATAAACTTTATCCGATGAGTTAAGGAAATGGTAAACTGCAACCCTAGCCTCCAGAAATAGGAGCATACCGTAATAATAATAGTATATTAATACACAGTACACTGAGCAAACAACATTGAAGCTAAGATTGCTCGAAGATTTACCATTGTGCATTGACCCAACCTAGTTCCCAAATGTTCTACTAAGAAGCAGGCAAACATTGCAAATTATCATGCACACCTGATTTACAGGTGCAATTAAATTAATCAATTAATAAATTCCACCAAATATCTAACCTATGTATAACCTTTTAAAAAAACACTTAGAATAAGATGGTTTTTTTTTTCTTGTGACTACTTCTATACGATAGTTATGATCGTAAAGTATCACTGACATTTGGTGCAATAATATGAATAAATGCATGAATGTCCTATGAATAAACCAATAATTCTATTAAATTAATAAATGCATGCATAGATAAATAAATGTGTACAATAGGTTAATGCAACATTCAGGTGTTATCATCATCAGTATCATTTAATTACAGGATAAATATTTTTAGCATTTTTATAAAACATACAAAAAAAATATTCAGAATACACTTTCAACAGACTGATCTTACACTTGGCAACTCTCATGCATAATATCGAGTCTCGTGCATGTGCATTCACTTTTTATGTCTCGCACATACGTTGTATCAATCTCGCATCAAAAAAATGTTATAAAAGGAAAAATGCATACGCTGATTTAATGCGTAAAAATGAAGTGAATTCGTCATTAAAAATCTGAATACAAGCTATATAAAATTCTTTTAATGAAGCTATATTGACCAACGACTGAAATCAGTAGCAGTTCCAATAGAATTTTTTTTAAAACATAGAGGGTGCTCTATTTCATGATTTTTACATAGAAGGCGCTATATACCAAATTTATTATTTTGTTTCGTGCATCAGACACCAACAAAGTTGGCATGTATATTATCTAAACCAGCGTTACCGCAGTGAAGCGCCCCCTATCACAGGGTACTTGGCCAATGTGTATGGTTTCATCTAAAAAGTGTTGTAGTGGATCCAAAATGTTATTGTTGGAGAGTGCAAAGTGCCAATCAGAGACCATGGAGTGCAAGGGTGAAAGGTTAGAAGATGTTTGCTGATAATAATTGTGTGGTTCAGGTGGAAGCTTCTAACTTCAGTCATTAGTATTCTTTAATCTAAAGGAATTCATGCTTATTTAAAGCACTTTTTGCTATGCCATGGGCGATTGCCTCTTTTGACACCCCTGCATCCCCCACTCGGTAATTTAGACTTCTATAAGGAAAACAAATAACATTTATATTGGTGAGGAATATTGCTTCACCTACACAACATGTTTGTTCTTCTAGCATCATCAACCTTGAAAATGAACTCAGAGATCATTCTAGGTTGAAACAATCACTTCCCAACGGCCTATTCAAAAAGGAGTTTAATGCTAATGATGGAAAGGTGAAACAATGACCCTACTGTAATATCCAAGTACAGTATCAGCAATTTCAGCAATGTAGTACACTTGTTCAATATATTAGCCTACATTTTCTTACACATTCCAGGTATTGCTTGTTATGTATTTTTATAAGGTGTTGTTGATAGCTAGGTCTTGCATATTAAATGAGTGTGCTACACATCTCATGATAGTATTGCATATTTTGCTAATTCTCATTATTGGCATTATTGCTCCATGTTTTCAATAAGTGCTAACAGACTATATTAACACTCTGCCCGCCAAACACGGAGATCTCCGTGTTTGGTAACGCAACGCTTGACCGCCAAACATGGAGATCTCTGTTTCTGGTTTTTTTATGGAATCCAATAGATGGAGTAATTACCAAGATGTACTAACAATTTAACACTATATTCAGTCTGGACTGTAAGTATTTCACTATTTGTTTGTTTACATTAGCATAGAGCCGTATTGATTTACTTTTGAAAATCGCGATTATCTCGGCTTCATTGTGCGAAATTGCGTAAATCTCAAAAAGTGAGTCATTTTCATTTTACTGTTATGGGTCACTGATTGTGATTAGAATAAAATGTTTGGTATCATTGTAAAGCTAAAATGCATGTAGTTTTTGTAGTATTCACTACATGACAATCTGATCGCATACCCACTCTCAACGAGCTTCGGAAAAGTGTTAAAATTTGCCAAAACGTCTGGCGGTGGCTGATACTATTTTTTCAAACCCTTGGCGGTCAGAGTGTTAAAGGACTATTAAAGGTTGCATATATATTCATTTTCTCCCTCATATGATTGGTCTCAATCATACAGAATTTCTTCCTCACAAGATTAGTACTAAGGTCTTGCATAATGAATTATTTCTCAAACAGTCTCTTGCATGCGAATGGCCTCACAACTTTTTTACATGTTACGGCCAATAATTAAAATCTTGAATATTCTTGAATGCGTGCGAAATAAGAAATATGTTACTGATCTTGCTACTTATGTATATTTCACTGGTGTTGAAGTCTCTCAAATTAGAATATTATGCATTTTGTTATGCCTCTACCTACGCATTTCTTACAAGTACCACTATAGTAATGATATTACATATTAAGGTCTCACATACTGTATGAATATTCATTTTATTATGCACATCATCAACTGTTCTCGCTCATTATGTATACTGTACTTCAGTCAACTACGGAATGCACTGTATCACACCCAATCACAGAATGGTGAGTTCTGGATGATGAAAGTAAATAATGAATGCTAGTTTATCCTAAAATATTCATCATCATCATCATCATCCCATAGTCAAGTTGACTGTTGGGGCACCTCAGATGACCTAGCAACCAGTTCCTTCCATCCTTCTCGATCCTCCGTCTTCCGTAGGGTGTCACTTAGCTTTAAGCCTGTCCATTTTGTGATGTTGTATTCCCATCTCTTTCTTTGTCTACCTCTCTTTCTGCCTCCTTGCATAGTTCCTTGCAGGAATGTTTTGGCAAGTCCGGACGATCTTGATATTACCACGGATAAATCGGACAACCGTACTCTCACATGGGATGATAGAATTTTGTCTACTATGCATGGAAATGGAAGTATGAAATCTACAGAGATATCAACAAATTTTGTCATGTAATCTACAGAGATATCAACAAATTTTGTCAATCAGAATGCATGAACTCAGTGTGTTCTCTAGCGAACTTAAATTTGTCTACTGTAACTTAAACTAATAGTTAAAAATGGTCAATACCCAATGCCCAGGGCGGATCCAGGATTTGAAGCAAGGAGGTTCAAATTTTACCCAAAAGTACCAAAAAGAAACGGGGGTCTGGAAAATTTTGATTCCTAGATGGCCAGAAATGAGCTTTCCCGACTTTTAATTTCTTCAAAATTCAAGGTTTTGCCCTCTTCAAAAATGTCATGTGATTTTAACTCTTACACAGTAAGTAGGCCTATGTGTGTATAAATAGAGAAAAAGAAAATAGACAATATATTATTTTATTTCAGAAGATCCCAATAAAGAGACCTTGCTATATTAAATGGCTAAGGATAATTAGGCTAAGGTTAGCCTGCCCGATCTGGCTACCTAGTCCTAGGTAGTTTTAGCATGCCTTCTGTAGGCCAGGATCCATGCAGTACCGTACAGTGGCGGATCATGCAGGAATTCGAAATAGAAGAGACCAACAAATGGAGGGTCTACCAACATAGTTGGGGGCTGGGGTAAGAAAATTTATGATTGTGGAACCTCTAGATGGCCGAAAATGGCACTCTCGGACTTAAATTTGGATATAAATGTAGGCGCCTAGTTTGTTTGTTTTTTTTACATTTCAACACAGAGGGAGTTCGTCCGAACCCTTTGAACCTCCCTCCCTGGATCCGCCACTGAATTCATGCATATATAAGACAGACCAAATTTTTTATATGACGCTTACTAGTAAAAACAATAGCAAGTGTCCCCGACTACATCACATTTTCAATACTGTAAAGCATGTACGTGTAACATTAGCACATATCCATGTACTACAATTACAACCAGGAAGGTCTGCAACACTCATGCTTTCATTACTTAGCATGAATCTATGCACGTGCTCACAGACGCGGACTCTATTTTAGTCACTACTGTAAGTTGTAATATAAAACACATGTACGGTCTGCTTACCTAAATTTATCCGGCATAACGTAACTATATAATCTCTGACATGTGGTTATACTTATCGCCGTATGGTAAGCAAGATGTAGGTAAGGGCCGCGTTACTTCCGGAGAGTCCTCCCACCTTTTGATTCAAGCAAAGTTATACCGTTTCCCACATTTCATGACCTCCAGCCAGCGTATTATATCTGTGTGATTTCACTTTGTTCTTTTCTTTTATTTTCAGTGTTATTACAAGTCTGATAAACAAATTAATTACAAGATCATCTGCTTGAAAAGCCATTTTGATTAAAGCATGAGACATGTACTAGGATCTTGGATCGTAAAGATTCTCAACTAAGGAAAATCAAGGTCGTATCAATTGTTCCGACTTATAGAAAGGTTTGAGTAGGCCGAAATGAAGATGAATGTGATCTTAACAAAAATATCTTAAGAAGTCCATTTAACATTTACTGTAGGTATCAGCCCATTAACATTTCATCTTGTGTGAATTGGTTATTTAAGCATGAAAACTAAAATCTTTCAAGAATGAGAATATTATATGAATGTTTGTTTACTTTGCCAATTTCACTAAGGAAACAGTAAAAATGTGTAGTATATTATAACTTGGTATAAGATATCTGAACCAATGCAGTTTAATTTAACAATAACATTTATTTTGGAATTCAACAACGAACACTATTTTTCCTCAAATAGGAGGCAAGAAGACAATATAAAGAGTCAATAGTTCATTTTACACCAGAAGTTTATTATTATATTTTCCCAGATTAAATCATTTCAGTACACCCTAGACAATTTCAATATGCTACACCACATTTCTGTTAGAACTAGCAATTTCTCTGAAAAGCCCCTTAGACTTGCCAAAGAATGTCAGAAATACGACCACATGAAAATGGACCTACAGATGTTTACTTATTAAGTTTATTATACAATTGTCAAACGTTTATATTATTTATTTACTGTTCATCAGAAATCAGAAAATACATCACTTCTAGGAAGGAACACAAACAGCACATGGTCATTCAACTAATGATATAATTTAATTTCCATTTCAAAGGTATGTTCACAACACCTGAGAGTGACGAGACACCTGAACATGAATAAGAAAACATCAGAAGTATGGAAATAAGTTTACCTGAAAACATTATTAAATTTAGTAAACCACAAATTATCTTTGAAACTCACCAAAACAGAATGAAAACATGGAAAACTGATTAAACAAAGGAAAGGATCACTGCTTCATTTACTAGTGCTTTGGTCCTCCCGGAGGAGGGCTTACTGGCATGTAATTTAGAGGACCTCTCTATAAGATCTTTTGTACAGATGTCATCCTCCTTTACCATGTTAAAAAGATTTCTAATCATATGACAAGTAGAAAATAATATTTCCAAATCTGGGACTTCCATTAAAAGTGACGTATTCCAAAATTCTGCGAAATATATAAAAAAAAATTATAAAGTTAATGGAAGAAACATTCAATAATGTGCAGTGAATTGTGTATTTTTTAGGCTCTTCTCTCCAAATAGTAATAGCAAATGTTTTGACCAATTGTACAATTACAACGCTCTTTATCATGGACCAACTTGCATCAGTGTTGTACTATTCTTTACGGTACCACCAGTGAACCCCCTCCCGAGCAATACAAAACATCTTTCCCTAATGATAAGGATAGTAGCCAGGTACGTATAGTACCAGCTACTATTTTTCTACTTCATCGTCATCATCATGTTATTTCACCCACTACTGTGTGAAGACCTCCTCTAGCACTTACCATCTTCTTCTGTTTGATGCTATTCTTGCCCAGTTTGCAGATTCCATGTATGTGGTGATATCATCTCTCCATCTTTTTTTTTTTGTCATCCTCTTCTTTTTCAAGTCCTTGGTTGTTGTTTTTTTTTCTTACAGTTTATTAAGCATCATTTTATTTTGCATTCACATAATTAAACTCAATTAAATTCATTTATTGTCTAAATGCCAAAGAACTGTACTGTACTATACAAAAAACAAAAAGCACAAACACTAATTTAGGGTAGATTAATAAAGTGAGCAAAAGACAATCACTATAAAAATCTTCTGGTCATACAAGTAGTACCAACTAACTAAACATAAAAGAAAAAAAAAAGCATAAAAGAAAAAAAAAAATTTCCAAATCTGTAACATCATTTGGAAGTGATGTAATCCACAATTTCCGAAAAATAGAAAAAAAAAAAATAATGGAAGAAACATACAATAATGTGTAGTGAATGGTAAATTGTTTAGCCTCTTCTCTCCTAATAGCACATGTTTTTACCAATTGTACAGCCTTCCACAAAAGAGAACATTACCGTATTCACCATGGACCACCACGCATTAATGGTGTACATACTGTTATCAAAGATACTAGAAATACAAGATAGAGTTCTCCACACAAAAAAAGTGTTCCACCGAAATGCATGGTGGGAATACAAACATGGGACGCCGCCTACAGCTGGATCTAAAAAAACTTCTGCCAAACTTTCGTTACCAAGTCGTCGCATATTTTATTATCAATTCTCAAATATTATTTACTAGATATAATAACAAACTGGAATAGACACCCAGACAGTGACATCGGTGAATACATAACCTCCTTGGTGGCGGTAGAAATCGTTGCTATTATCCAAATAAAACACAAAACAATTAAAGCATAATCATGAATCAGTAAAGAATAAAACAACAATACAGCGCAGAATCGTATGGCCGGACGCACTCTTAGTGAAAAAGTTTTCCTCCATTAGTGGAAAAGGAAGGGGCACAAAGTATAGAAAACTTGCATGGATAAAAAGAAGGGCGCCGCCTACGTTGGGCACGATTTCCGCCTCATTTTTACAATGCGAGTGCTCTATCTTGTATTTCTAGTATCTTTGCTGTTATGCACCACAAGTGAACCCCCCTCCCTAGTAATGCACACATCTCCCTGTGCAGGTAGTTAGCTACTGTAGGTATAGTATGTACCAGCAGCTATTTTTTATGAATGTAATGCACACATCTCCCTGTATAGATAGTAGCTAGGTATAGTATGTACCAGCAGCTATTTTTTTTAAATGTATGCACACATTTTCCTGATGCAGATAGTAGCTAGGTACAGTATGTACCAGCAGCTATTTTTCTATGTAATATGCACACATCTTCCTGATGTAGATAGTAGCTACAGGAGGTACATTATGTACTAGCTATTATTTTTCTACAAACTCCTCTTAAATGGCAATTTAAAATCATCAATTCATTAATATAGTACACGGATTGAGTGTAAATACATCGATGAGAATTATCACAAATATGTCACCATTAATATAACTTGTATGCAAAATATGTTAAATATCACAAATTACCTAAAACACATCATACATCTGACTGACACACCGACCCAACAAAAATGGCACTATCTTGCTATCCACAGATACACATCCTGTTTTAAGTTGCACAAAACAAATCGTGTAATTGCTGGACAGGGTTTAGAATAATAAAAAGTTTCATCAGACGTTTTACCTGATCAAACATTGTGTTGCTTGAAGATACTATCGATATTGGTGAAATTTATCAGACAAATTCAGGTTGAAGATTGTAAGTTTGCCAGACTTTTATATTTGATCTACTGTAACATTGTGTAGATATAATGGTCTACTTCATCACACAAAACAAAATGTTCAGTCTGACATAGAAAAATCTGTTAGCCATACATGGTTTAATGGGATTTTATAAAGCACTACAGGGTTTATTATGCATCCTGTAATTGAAGATACTTGTTAGATATTAAGAAGATAGCTAATGTCACAAAATCCCCTAATCTAAAAGCCAATCACAAGATATCCTATTCAATCTCTGGAGTATCCGAACAAAAAAAAAAAGAATTCAATACTACTACACTCAAACTATGTTGTGGTAATCCCAGCTATCAATCAATCAATCTATCAATCAATATTAAAATTATAATATATAAATGAGCCAATTTCAAATAAATGAACAAAAGCATATTCCTGCTAATCTCTGCTAATTATAACCAATAGCAGAGAGTGATTCTAATATTTTATTTATTTTCTCCATATCAAGACAAAATATTTTTATGAAACAAAGAAACATAAAAGAAAATGACATTACATGGAAATATTAAGACGAGACAAAGAGAAAAAAAAAATGCCTGTAGGATATACAACTACAGTACTGTATTGATAATAGAGAGAAGTGGAAACGCAAGTGGAAAAGTAAAGGCAACAAATAGTTCTTCGATATTGCCTCTCATCAGTGTGGAAGAGGCTCAAGTAAAATCAATGTTAATTCCGTCTTAAGCCTCATTTGCACAGGATTCAAAAATTAGATCTTACCAAGACGATGGTTAACATCCCAACGTTTAAATCTTACGGCTGTGCGCACTTGGATTTTTCGACACTGTTATTTTTACCGTCAGCAAGGGTAAAACTACTGTAATCGAGTACTGATAATGAGAAGCATGGGTGGTTGCTCAACAGAGCGATAAAGGTCATCAACTTCAGTGAAAATTAACCGACTTAGACTGTTTGCATTGACTATCTAGCCTGGTCAAACTCACTCTGGTAGTTCTCAAAAGCCAGTCGCACTGGAATTAAAAAGGGGAAGATTTTACCGAGACGCCGGTTAACACTCCAACGGTGAAATCATAAGGCTGTCCGCACTTGGATTTCCGACGGTTAAGTTTCCTGTCAGCGAGGGCAAAACCTAGGCCTACTACTACTACTACTGCGAGTATGAATTTGATTGTTGGGCCTAGGAAGGCTAAACAAACCATTCACAATTTCAATCAAATCAGCCATGCTCCAATTGTAATAATGCAAGAAAGTAGAAACGATGATATAAATTTAGTTACAACAACAACAACAAGCAGAATCAAAGCAATATTCAGAACAGGTTCGTGTCGCGCGAAATTGTGAGTTGAAATTGTGGGCATGTGTGGTTGCCCAACAGAGCGATAAATGTCATCAACTTCAGTGACCCCGGAAGATTAACCGAGTAAAGCTGTTCGCATTGGACTATCTAGCCCGGTCAGATTCACTCCAGTAGTTTTCCTGAGCACAATTGACTCGGTGAAACTAACCGTTGACTCAGGTAAGTTTCCTGACCGGAAAACTTCCTAGGTTGTTCGCACAGGACTTTTTATGACTAAACTAACCGGCGTGTCGGTTAGTTTTACCGAAATAAGTCCCGTGCAGTTGTGGCTTTAGGCACAATTGACTCAGTGAAACAAACCATCAACTCGGGTAAGTTTCCTGACTGGAAACTTCCAGAAATGTTCGCACTGGACTTATTATGGGTAAACTAATCAGCGTGTCTGTTTGTTTGACTGAAGTAAGTCTCATGCGATTGAGGTGTTAGGAGCATATTACAAATTCAGAGAAGTCAAGAGCCATTTGTGTAAGTATCTCTGTCTAATTTCGTTACAAATTTTAAAATTGCAGATGATGGTAACAAGGTTCTCACCATGCTAGTCAGCAGTAATAGGCGCCAACCTGCACACAACATTTTTTTGACAGAACCACTAGCCACGACCACTATTATTTTTTTAGAAACTGATACTGCAATTCAAGACACATAGATTATATTATTGTCAATGAAATATGTTTTATAGTCTTTAACATTTATTACATTATGTTTAAATAGCAAGCCAAACATTACAAAACTAGAAATGTTTGTAATTAGGATTAAATTCGTACTGTTCTCACAACACAGACAACGCACATGGGAAATTCCCATGTTTGTTTTATGCATTTTGTGAAGAATTTAACAACACAGGCTGTTTCATGTTTGTTAAACTACTTTAACAATTTAACTCCAAGGTTATCATGTAGTTCAATGACTGAATCAATGAGACTGAACCAAAAAAATCTGTAAATCGTACTCATGACTGCATTATACAAGTTAAAAAACGCCAGGTTCAGAGTTCAAAGTCATTCATGCTAATTGCTTTCTGAATAACTCAATATAAGTATGGGTAGGAAAATAATAGAAGGGGTCAAATTATGTATTTTACAGGCCTACTTATGGGTTTTTTCTAAATTGTTGTAGGCAGGCCTAGAAAAATATTTCTGTGTCTCCAACCATGGAAATGAAGAGGCGTCCAGCTCAAAATGTTATCTGTACACTCTATACTGCAGCGCAACACTAGTTGTATGGCGCCTACAGCCACCAGCTATGCGATTGCGCATTTTTTTCTAGCTCTGAATGTAGGCAATGTGTTTGAAAGAAAAATGACTCAATAAACAAACAATACAATTCAATACAAACTCACTTTGTAATTTATCATTAACAATAACATATAAAGGCATATCCTTGGTAGAAGCCATTATATTCCAGGGCAGATCCAAGGATGGGGAAGGCCATGGGGGCTTGGGCCCCCAAGAAAGAGAGGAGGAAAGAAAAGAGAAAGAGGAGAGGACAGTACTGTAGGCCTACTCCAAAACAGACTACTTTTCGATAATAGTGTATCCAGTGTCTATGATCAAGCATCTCTAAACATAAAATGGCAGAAGTGAACCATAGCATCAGAGTAGCCCCCTACAGTTCCGAAAGATTCACTGGGTTCTTTAAAGTACACACCAACCAGATGTATACACTTCGACCTCCAGTTTAAGTCCTCATGCAAGAAGACTTGGTTCTACCAACTGAACCCTGGTCAACCTGACTCTGAGGAATGGCATCGAGAAAAGAAATTGATGTTGTTTATAGGTATTTGTTCCAAATTTTGTTGGAATATTGAGGAGCCGTATTTGTTGGGTGGAGATGCAGGTAATGTTCCCACGTTACCTTAACTTGCAAAAAGGTCAACTTTGGTGGCCTTTCGCGAGGCTGTGAAGTATTAGGTGGGTCCAGATATTTGCAGGAAGGGGAGCAGAAAGAAGGCAACTACTGAATAGGTAAGTTTAAATGACTTTGGGAACTGTTTTCTGTCTTGTCACCCTCTCATTTTTGGAGAGACTTAAAGCCAACAATAATATTAGCCTGAAAGTGATTCTCATAAATGACCCCCACCCCTAAAGAAAAAAGCTGCTGACTATTTACTTACAGTAACATCTATACATATCTTGCCAACTAAAATTTAAAAGCACTCTAACATGTGGTGGTGGGTGAGGGAAGGGGCAGATGACCATCGCTCCCCTACCCCCTATGGATCTTCCCATGTGTATCATTTAAGTAATCATTATGTGAAGGCCAGTCAACCAAATGCTGCAAAGTATTGTCACACTTAACAGAATATTCTAAAGCATAATATTGAATACTGCTGTCTTTAACTATAACTTTACAAATGAAAGTTAAATTACCTTTTAAATAAAAGAAGAACATGAGTCAATATTGATTTTTTTAATAATATTAAAGCAGGTAAGATAGATATACTGATAAAGAATTATTATGGTAAAAAATGGATTATACAATACTTGCTAAGTTATGATGGATGTAGACATTCCTTATTCATCACTTATTGACTTATTTTTAATAGTGATTAACATGGTCAGTTTATATTTCTATTCCATTATTTAGTGAACATATACGAGTTTGTATCAGCCGCAATCACCGAAGTGGTATGTTCCACTTACCTATACTCTGTTGCTGCTTTAACTGTACTGTACTTAATGCAATTTAAATAATGAATTCTCACATGTGTTGCTCTTGTAGCGTAACAAGTCCTCATCCAATATTTTGAAAACTTGTGTCATTGTAAATTTTTTTTTAAACGATTTTCAATGGGCATAAACAGGAACTCAAAATATGCCAATAATGGTAAGACATTTAAAAGAATGGTGCTACGATATATTTCTTCCAGAACTGTGCACTCATCTGGACGGTAAATCGTCACAAACTTTTTTTCCCTTACTCAAATTAGTCTATGATAGTTAAAAAGCTTTTTAAATTATAAATTGCAAACCAACTGTCCCTGATTTCTAAATGGCACTTTGATTGGCCAAAATAACGAATTTCATTTTTGGCCTGATATTGGGCAACCTATATATGGGCATACCATGACCATATATAGGCACATCATGACTATATATGGGCACACAACAATTCTTTAACCAAATAAAATTTGAGAATCTGCACAGGGCTTTATTGGAAAGACAAAATAAGTAGATGAAAAAAATAAATAAATAAACAAATCGAGCTAGAGAGGAAGTAAGGAAAAAAGTAAATCGGCCTAAAATATAAATATTTTTCAAAAATATAAATACTGTACAGCCTTTTTTTTTCGCTTTTCCCTTAATTTTCGCGATAAAACGATGATTGCGAAAATGTAAATTCTGGATGATGAGTTTTTGTCTTCAAAAGCCAACTGATATTGCTTCAATAAAGATTTCATGGAAACGATCGTGCTTCTTCGTGTATTATTTTTCATTCATTCAATCACTCGTGAGTAGGCCACACATGTGAACTATTGATTTGAAAAACCTTGGTCAAGCAGGCTAGAGTAGCTGAAGTAGACCTGGGCCTACCTAAGGTAGATAGCCTCAAAATCGGGAGGGTAGGAGATTGCTAAAAAAAATTGGGGAAACCCCGCCAAAATCGGGAGCTCTAGCTATATTACAGGCAAAAAAAAAACATATTAACATCTGCATCATGTTAAAATATGACTGGAAATCGTAAAATCACTAAAATAAAAGGACTCGAAATACGTAAAAATGTAAAATCACGAAAATATAGGGCCGCAAAACAAAGGGCTGTACAGTAAACAAGATTAATGTTGAAGAAAGAAAGAAAGAAAAGCTTACCAGCTAAGCTTAGTTCTACATCCTCGCTACAAATAATACTGTTGTTGATTTTTAAGCAGCACTGATAGATTCCCACATCAGTCAGCGTTTCCTTGTCTCGCACCACCGGAAAGTACAGTGTGCCATTTGCAAACATTTTGATGTTTTTATCATGGATTTGTTTCCGGTGCTTGAACCAAATGATATTGCCGCTTGCATCTTGACCTGAGATTTTACATGTCATGAACGCAGATTCCTTTCTGATTGCCACCACATCATGAACTTCAAACTGTACATCTAGCTGACAATACACACCTTTGAGTAAAAAAAAACATAAATTCATTATTTAATTATTTCAGCAATGATTTGTATGGCTGGACTATCCAGCCAGATCTAATCTTTAGGGACCCTCAATACATCAAGTAAAAGAGCAGAAACGAAAATTATTTACTTACAATTTAAAATAGTAATATCATTCATTGTGTTGAGCTTTCAAAGCATTATATTTTAGATAAATTCAATTAAATGTTTTACAACACAATGGAATCAACTGGAAAAAAAATGACTTCAAAACACAGCTACAATATTATACAAATCTGGGCTTATACAAGAACTATGGTATACTGTAAGTTACAACCATTACTTAGGGGGGGGGGAAGACTTTTTATACCTTGTTACACAAACTTATGTTTTTTTTTTTTATAAATTTTGATGATTATGTATATAACCCTATTTATATAAACTGATTATTGAGTAAGTGGATTGTGAATAAGATTTATATTTTTGTATTTTTTGGAACTGTATGAGTAGTATTTTGCCTGTATTTTATATTGTGAACAAACGATTTTAGATGGGCTGCCTCTTTTGGTGTTTTTTATTATTCCTTGAAAAAAAAAAATAATAATAAAAAATGTCTCGCCTGATCATTAAAATATAAAATGGGACAGAAAATTTAACAATAAATTTTTCTACTTATACTGTACTGTGTAGTTCTTGTCACAATCAATCTAAGTTCAATCATGGAGGTATTATTGAGAAGGAGATCACTCGGCAAAGCTACGCGCACGCAGTGCTATGCAAATGA
>NW_022701263.1:350701-374629 GCF_011630105.1 Anneissia japonica
ACAACTGCTCTTGGAGAAGCGTATAAATGCATGTCGTTGCCAAGTTGTTGCTAACGAAAAAATGTGAATTATAGGGTAATATGCCCGCGCGCGATCCAAAAGCGGGGAACACATAGGTTTGTCGCGTCAAAGGGATCTGTTGCCGAGTGATCTCCTTCTCAATAATACCTCCATGGTTCAATTATATTTTAAACATCAGCATTTTATGTGGCCAACATAGGGAACGGCAACAGATTTGTTAAAAATAACAATGCACTTAATAAAATCTAGTTCTCAGTGGGGAAAAAAATTGTTACTTTAATATTTTCGTTTTATCTTTTAAGCATTTGAGTCATCTATAACAAAGACTGTCAAAATCTCAGAATATTTGTTAAAAATAACAATGCACTTAAAATCTAGTTCTCTGTAGGAAAAAATTGTTACTGTAATATTTTCGTTTTGTCTTTTAAGCATTTGAGTCATCTATAACAAAGACTGTCAGAATCAATGCATATAAGGCAAAAATCAAAGATCAATTGAAATACTGTAGGTCACAAACTAATCATATTTGCCTGCACTCATCATGGCCCCAAGGCTTAGACACATGTGTTCTATCCCAGAACATCGAGGTTACAGTAAAGTTTAGGCTTGCCATGGCCATGTCATGTGTGCCTGGGGAGCAACAATATAATGAATAACAGCCCACAGCTGAGAAGTATTGGAATTTCAGGGGGTTTATTCCAGTTTGAAAACAAACTGTACACAACATTATTAGCCAATTAGATTGAATATGAAAACACCTGTATGCTGGACTTTAGCTCATAAATATTCATATTTTAGAAGTATTTTCCATCTCTTGGGAAAAGGACAGAAACCAGGGTTAATGAATCCAAACATCATTCAATTTCAGTCCAGCACTGACACATACATGCCAACACTAAAGAACTGAAAAATCGGGAGTTTGAATGTCATTGTCACAGTAGAACCAAGCAGAGGTGGATTTGTAAAGAGGTGTCCCCCTCTCATTCACTGGGGAATGGTGTGTCCGCTCTTACTCACTGGAGAAAACAAGTTTGTTCCCTTCTGGGAAACATTTTGGTGTAGCCAATATGGGGAAAAGCAAAGGATTAAACCTAATGTTAAAAACGATATTACGCTTAAAATCTTGTTCTCTGTGGGAAAAAAATATGTTACTTTATCCCGGTTAAGAGTTGAAAGGGTAAACTAGTATAATCTTTCCATTTTTACTTCTTGAAAATATTTAAAACTTCTAAATTGATATGTTATGCATATTATCTCCATACTGCCCTCTCAGAAAGTATTCTATCATGTTGAAAACAGATGAACAAGACTATGTGCAATACTACTAAAGCAATTAAAAATAATACACACAGAATATGAGTATGGTGACTACGAAAAACGACAAACGTGAGGCCATAATGGATTCTACGTTTATGTTTCGTTCTTTATTTGAACATTGTCAAGAAGGAATAGCCCAAGTCCAAAATGGCGACACAGAATACACGCAGGTAATGTACAGCAAACCTAGACAGTGGTATATACAATGGGGAGGTGTGATATCGCGGAAAAGGCGTACTGTAACAACAATAAATCTGGTTCAAATTAATTAAGAATTATTTAAATATTAATTTGTACGAGAAACATGATTTGGTTAATTATTTTCCAATCAAATTTACACATTAACAAACTTGTGCTGTACTTATGCACACAATATAGACCTGTACTACATACTCTATCACATTCAATATCAAAAACACAGCATACAGTAGGGTGAAGGAGTGAATAAGTACAATATGGTGTATTTGAATTATACCTTTTAAATATCACATTTATTAAGACTGAGTCAATTATCCCTATGAACACAAAACAACACATAGTATTATAAGATGTGCTAAAGCCCAATAAATAATAATAACTACAAATAATTATATAGTGCCAATTCAAAAATTTATCAAAGGCGCTAGGTGAGGAAATAAAGCAAGTTAACGTTCCGGTAATAGATACGGTAAGTTTTAAGATTTTTCTTAAAAGGAAGCAAATATAAACAAAAACATAAAAACAGTAAAAACATGATCAGTTTAACACCCTTGCCCACATGTCTTCTATGGTATTAAAACAAAAAATTGTTACAAAAAAATTAATTTAAAAAAAATGTTTTCCCCACTTTTTTTATATTTTTTAGTAAATAGTTAGGTAGAGTAGATATTGTTTGTCTCAATCATGTATTTTACTTTGAACATCAATGCACCAGCAAACAAAATAAAAATAGAGTCACCTTTCCTCATCACTTTTCCAGTCTAGATAAGGTGATAAACTAATAGGTAATACTTTTTATAGGGCCTAATAAGGATAATTATGCAATCCTCCGGAATGGTAACCTATAGAATGAAGCATGTTTACAAAGGCAAAATGGCATAATGGCCCATTCCTACATTAACAATAATAATGGGAGAAAAACAGTTTAATGTAAAAGCCAAACATGCCAGAAACCATATCCTTAGACTTTTTTTTTTGGTAAAGTATTTACATGGGATTAAGCTGTTAAGATGTTGTAGACTTTTTTTTGGGTCAGCCTATAAAAAAGCCGTGAGGCTTATCTACTTAAAAATGCTTAAATCCATCTGGAAATTTTATTTTAATAACAAAGAATCAAAGACGAATCAATGACAGAGTAACCTTTGCAAGGCCAGTTGCAAGCATACAGTACATGTATCATTATTTCTAATTCGATTTTCATCCTTCAAAATTATACACAATATTTACCATGAAAGCCATCTATATAGGCCTACAGTCGGTTTACAACTTTTAAAAATTATACACCATATTTACCATGAAAGCCATCTATATAGACCTACAGTCGGTTTACAACTTTTCAAAATTATACACAATATTTACCATGAAAGCCATCTATATAGGCATACAGTCGGTTTAGAACTTTTCAAAATTATACACAATATTTACCATGAAAGCCATCTATGTAGGCTTACAGTCGGTTTACAACTTTTCAAAATTATACACAATATTTACCATGAAAGCCATCTATATAGGCCTACAGTCGGTTTACAAATTTTCAAAATTATACACAATATTTACCATGAAAGCCATCTATATAGGCCTACAGTCGGTTTACAACTTTTAAAAATTATACACAATATTTACCATGAAAGCCATCTATATAGGCCTACAGTCGGTTTACAACTTTCCAAAATTATACACAATATTTACCATGAAAGCCATCTATATAGGCCTACAGTCGGTTTACAACTTTTCAAAATTATACACAATATTTACCATGAAAGCCATCTATATAGGCCTACAGTCGGTTTACAACTTTCCATGGATCAATTAATTAAAAAATATAGTCTACTGTATAGTACATTCTGCACAGGTTTACATACTATTTCAATTCATTTTTTAAAATAAATTACATAATAAATAGTAAGTTTCATGTCTTGCAAGCCTACAACAGTTTCTCCCGACTTCGGGCACTTTTCCCTGATGTTCAATTTGAATTTCATCTGTTATTTTTCAATGACCTTTGTCTTTTTGCTGTATGTAAATTTAAAATTTGTGTGATTATTTTAAAGTTAAAGTTAATTTACTATAATTTGGTCAATATATAGCAAAATAAATATTACTAGCTGTTTAAGAGGTAGAATATAGTTTACTTATGTGACTTTTATTATAGTAGTAACTGTATGACACACTTAGAGGATCAAATAGATTCCATTATGTTCCCGAGTGATACAAATTGGTTGAAAAGGTGTAGCGTCATGCAACAAACTTCATTCCAGCTATCATGATTTACATACGTATGAAGACAAATTGAGAATGCTAGGTCACACAATATTGCACTAAAGAAGACTACTTGTAATATAATTTAGTTAAAGCTTCAAAATTGTGAACATAATCGGAGCACTTTCAGAAGCAAATTATACAAGACATTATGTTATCGGGGCACAACCAAAATCTTGGTTTTACGCATTGAAACAAACTGTTAGTTACTGTCAATGATGCGGAATCTAGTGGCACACCTTCACAAATTCTTTTGACCTCAATTTAATAGGTAAATAGGTTAAAATGTCAAAAAAGCATTGTTATATTTCTACTACTAGTAAGGCCAACTAAAAAAAATAGTAGTTTCTCGTCCTAATATTTTGAAACAAGGAGATTGAGCCAGCCAGATTTTCATACATTTAGTAAAAATAAAGGAAATAAAAAAATTTTAAAAATGTTCGTCAGGCAGAGAAAATAGATGTGCGGGGGGACAAGAAACTAGTAATTTTTTTTATTCGCTCAGTCGGCTAATCTGGTGGTAGCCGCTGTGTGTGCGCTGAACCGTGGAGATCTCTAGGTCCCCGGTTCAATTCCCATCGCTGCCTCTCCTTGTGTTTCAGCTAGAGGGCTGAAATACAAGTTACAATAGCGCACCGTCTTTCGGATGAGACGTTTAAGCCGTTGGTCCCGTGTGCATTATGGCCCATGTGCACGTTAAAGAACGCAGTACACTCTTAAGAAAAGAGTAGGGGATTGTCTCCCGGTGTACTGCCCAATCACAACCAGAAGGACCCCACTGGATATAAGTCTTCTTCTAGACTTTCGTGGTCTTCTTCTAGACTTTCGTGGGCTATCCTTGGTGTTTACACCGAATAAATCCAATCCAATCCAATCCAATCCAATTATACCCTATTACAACCTTCACATTGCACAATTTTGTGCATCAGGAATTTCTACAATAACAGTGGACCAGATAATACTTTAATTATAAATTTTTAAGCCAATAAGCTTGATTTTTTTTTAATTTCAGGCCAAATCATAAATTGCATAAAGAGAACAATTATAGATGATGCGATTACGAGTGTAAACAAGTGCATAATTTTTTTTATAATGCATTTTATTAATTGGTATAATATATACAAATGTATTCTAATCATAAATTTGGTTAATTTTTGGTCTCCGCATTATTTTGTTAAATTTCTGTAAAGGCAACCCAATAAAATACCTACAGTAGGCTAGCTCCAGAAACCATTGGCAAGCCAACCGTTTCTAAATTCTACATCCACATTATTTTCGCAATTTAAAAACGTGTCACAGCATTCATAATTATTAAACGATTAAAAAAATATAGAATAGCACCATGATATGCACTTTGTCCATGACATTAACTTTTGTATAGCACAGTAGCTGGCATTTACATATGGTATTTTGAATACAAATTGATGTCCTAGGATATATCAATGCAGCAGGGATCACCACTATCATCTATGACTTCCTATAGATGCGGAAATTAATCGCTTATATTCTTTATTCTAATAATACTACTTTATAAAAACAAGCTCAGCAATACAAACAGTAATAATGTCTATACTATATACTGCATGCATAATAACATGCTTTATCCTTCATCACTGTATGAGTAACTATGAATATCAGCTCCCTGGGATCAATTCCAAAATATTGTAGCCAGGCTAGTAATTGGCACATTAATGTACTCACTTGTACTCGTAGGTGAAGAGAAACAACCATAAGTGCTTAAATGGAAATGAAATGGATTTTCGATTTTTTCCATTTGAAAATAACATTTTTATAATTATTAGGTTGTATTAGAAGGGTTTTGTATACAAAATATGGGATTACCCGAGGGCTAGGAGACGTTAGTGAAAATCTATAAAATTCGCGAGTGACGTCATTCGCGAATACATTACCACTCTCTCTACTCACTCTGGTATAGTTTTCTGACGATAACTTTTTTAAAATATAAAGTGTAACATTTAAATTTCGTATACTTTCATAATAATGTATAGTGATGTTTTTTATATAAAAATGTAAGCTTACAAGCCATCATAAATCAAGTAAGAAACGATTTTTCGCACAAATAATGACTCAAGCATGGCAACCTTTGCAAATCTAGAGAGCCGGTCATCAGCAATGCGTATCAAGTACAAGACGTTCAAGAAGTTTTATCGCGACAAATTTTTGCTTCGTAATCCCATATCTTGATCTCTATATTTGATAAATATTATATGATGTCTGACCTATCAGAAGATACTGACATTGATTTCGACGACGTAAATGAATTTGAAAACGATTTCGACGACGTAAATGAATTTGAAAACATTTTCGCAAGGAATCAAGCTGTGAGATTATTTGAAAACGAACCTAGGCTAGCGGTGGTAGATGGAGCGGAGGCACGCGAAGAAGTACTCCTCCCAGCTGGCATGGCTGAAATGTAACGTAAAGCTGACCGTTTAGTTGCATTTGGCCTACCACGTAATCTTCATTTACGACAAGGAATAGAATAGTTGGTGTGAAATATTAATTTTAAAAATCGTCATGGTATCGTGTAATCGTGTCTAGGCACAAACCTACTTGGCAAATTGATGGCATTTTAAACAACTATCAAAACTTTGTGCGTTTCCGGCGGTCCAGCCGAGTTACCAAACTTCATTGAGAGCCGGCGACCGTGTATGTAGGTAATCGTAATGGAGGAATCTGTTTACTTCCGTATTGTCGATATATTTTATAAAGTCGCATTTTTCATAAAATATTGTATTATCATGTTTTATTATTGCATTTGTGTAGTTGATTTATACATTCATACAAACTTGGTAAGTGTTTATGAATTCTGAAGTCCATTTCATATCCATTTTACCTAACGACACAAGTCCAATACAAAGCAAGTGGTTCTAACCCCCAACCTCAAGGTTGACAATAAGTTCATGAATTACAACTGCTACGCTAAGCACATAATACACCATAATGATTGCCCTGTGTCGTGTTATCGCATTTATCAGCCCATCGGCGACTATTCAAATATGGGCAGATACCTGGAGTTTATCAAAATTGGGCAAGTAAAATGCACAGTAGATGTAGCAGTTAATGCTTTATAAATTGTCAACGCAAATTTTCTTTTATAAAGTAAAATGCAAAATTCAGGACTCTCTAGATGAGCTGGAGCTGAGAATAAACTGACAAAAAAAATTTAGTATGACTATTGAATGCGAGGTAATTGAAGTAGAGATAAATGGCTAGGTGGTTATTAGATGCTTGCCTTCTGATCCCAGGGTCCTAGGTTCAATTCAATTCAAATCAATCAAATCAAATCAAATAATTCTAACACGCAAAAATGGGTTGAATTTTACAAAAAAAGTAATACGGTTCAAGCTTAAAAATATAATCTATCAAAATTTTAAAACAATTTCGACAAAAGGAACCACATCATAAAAACAACAAAAAAGTAATATGGAGTTCAACGGATAAAATTGCAAAAATATATATCAATATTATAATTGAAATTATTATTATTATTATTATTGTAGTAATATTATTATAATTATTTTAATTACTGATTGTATGAATGAACATAGCATTCGCTTGTGTAGGGAGTTCTTACCAACCTTGAAACAAACCAAAATTTAAAAGATGAACTTTTTTGGCTGTTCAGTTTTGAAATTTGGGTTTTCTGAGATGGTAAGGGGAGGAGAAGCTTTAGGAAGGAGGTGGTGTAGTCTAATACTAATATCAGAACCCTTCCTGTTAGTATTGCAGGATATTTACTGATGACCAAAACAGTCCCACTCCCTATAAACCTCATATTGAGATTTAGTTTGTGCAAAGCATTGTGTTGTGTGTGTATGTTTGTCTTGTGAAAGGGATTGTCACCAATCATTGGTGCATGTGTTGTGTGCCTAAATACATAAATTTAAAAAAATGACCATTGATGCCTAAAATAATTTGGAATCCAGTAACTGTAAATTTGCCCGTTCATGTCACATTTCCAGTTGTGCAGGTTGGGGCTAGTATGGTTCAAGTACTCTTTTATTTTCTGTATATTTTCATATAGGTGATAAAAAAATTGATGTTTAAATATCATTACTTAAGTCTATACAAAAAAAAATACACAACCATTTGAAACCTAGTACTGTAGTCATAGATACAGATTGATTGACTGGTACATCTCAGTCATGACTGACATAGATATGGAAAAACGTTATTTAGTTACAGTTTGCTTGATTACTGTATATTCAACGAAGTGCTAATTAATAATAATAATAATAACAATAATAATAATAATAATAATAATAATAATAATAATAATAACAATACAGTATGTAGGTTTTATATAGGCTCTACACAGCTAAGTCTCAGAGTGCTTTTCTACATTACCCCAGTCATTGGAACGATGCCTATGGGGAAAACTCCATAGTTTGCTGCATGAAATATATCAGTGCATTTTGCACTAAAATTTCTATCTCCTTAGGTACCCACTTATACTCCTGGGTGGAGATAGGCCTGTCTCTTATACACATCTAGATGTGTATAAGAGACAGCCGTAATAGTGCTAGGCCTATATTCTATAAAGTAAAGCCTCAAACTACCTCGGTTTGGAGTCTACTAATTTAAAAATCTTCCCAGGCTTTTCCAGATATAGCTAGAACTAACTTAATCTTTGGCGTTTTTTGATAGCAGATTATTTTTTTAGATTTCAGTGGGCTAACCCCGACTCAAGACAAGCTTGCGTACAAACTAATATGCACATTCATATAGAAGACATGTTCACACGCATGATCTTTTTAAAATTAAAAATCAAAATTTTAAAATAGATATACATTTTAAAAACAAGGACAAAGGTACCCACTTATACTCCTGGGTGGAGATAAGCAATGCAGATAAAGTGCCTTGCTCAAGGACACAAGCAAAATATACATGGAGGGCTTTAAACCTTGACCTCGAGGCTGGCAAAAAAAAAAAAAAAAACGTTTAAAATCACAAATTCTGAAAAGTAAACTTAAAGGCTCATGGATGTGGTGGGCACTATCCAGATTATCAAACTTTCTTTGACAAAAAAACTGTTGTATGCCCAAATATAGTCATGATGTGTCTATATATGGTCATAATGTGATGTCATCATTACCATATTTAGGCATGGCACATACATGTTTTTGTCAAATAAAATTTAATAGTCTGGAGAGGATCTTACAGATTTTTTCACCTAAATACTTAAACAAAGAATGCCAAGCCAAAACCATCTAGATGTTTAAAATAGAATACATAGTTATTATACAGTAACAATTAAAGATAGTAATTCTAGAAAATTCATTCTCATAAGCCACTTTCATACAGAGCTACGTTACCAAAATATTGCAGGCATCTTCCCGCCATTACCATCTTTATGAATAGGTCAGGGCTTACTGAAGCCACAGTGGGGTTACGCGGTGTTCCATCTCAGACGTAGTAATATTACCCCACTATTACGGTGTGTTTCTTCAGCGTGTCTGAAATGAAAGCAAGTCACATTCCCGCAATACTCCTTAGGCGAGACTTTCCATACATTATTTAGCAAACCCTTCGACTGCCAATAATGATGATTTTGAATAAAAATAAAGTTTTATTTTTGTCCAGTTAGTGCTACGAAAAATGGAAATTTAATTTTTTTTTTTAAATCATATTTTTTTATTTTTTTTTATTACGCCCTCCGCTCACCTGAAATTTTCCAAAATAAGATATTTCTTCCTCAATTAGGCCTATATAAATTTACGTATTATCTGTTCTCAAAAATTTACTTCTTGTTGCAGCATATAAAAAAACAGTATGTACTGCACATACCAAATGTAGAAAAAATAACGTCAAGGAAATTATGATATTATTTAATGTACATTAGTGCAATTTTGTAGAAACATTGAAAATCTGTGATGATTAAATTTCATTTCATTTCATTCATTTCATTTTTTATTTCACTTGTAATTTGCAACTTAACTACTACAAGTGCCGAGGACCACCACTTTTCTTTACACAGAGCATCTTGCAGATTCAAGACCTTTTTGATTTTAATGTTGGGATTCTTATGTTTAAATTAAATTGTGGGAGGGTTAACCAATGGCTAATATAACGGTATTATTACCGCAAAATATTGCCAGAGCCTCTGTCTGAAAACGGCTATGAACTCCAACCACATCCAAGACTATATTTTAAAGAAAACGGCCAGCAAACCTCATCTGGGGAATTCCATCAATGATGGTCACGGTGTATCTAAAATGAGATTTAGGCCATTTTATAACCAATATTTGTATCTATAAACAAGTCTTGATTTTTAACCAAGCATCTATTTTTCCAAGCACAAGTCACATTGATAACGGAAGTATTGGCTTTGCCCTTTGACCTTGTATTACCAGGCCGAACAAAGCAGTTAACCTATTAAATATGGAATGCATTCTGATCTGATAATGGTAAAAGTAGTAAAATTGTTCAGGGTTGAATTAATTTCTATTGTAACATTTTATTTACAATTTGAAAATGATTTTAAAAGCTTGTATGTACTAAAGTGATTTTATTAAAGTACAAAATATTAGAATTCTTAACACTGTAGGTCTACAATTTTAAGTCCTATATTGTAGGCTTTATTACATTTTATATTTATGTTGTTCATGTACATTTACACCTTCTCATGCTCACTCACCTAAACTTTATGTAGATGGTTACTATAAATTATATAATTTCTATTGTCTTAGCATACTGTATCCTTATAACTTGTGGATGCAAATTTTAATAGTTAAATACCTGTAATATAACTCATTGAAAACTTCTTATTTTTGGTTTGCAATCTGTTATTGAAAGTTAATGACTTACTGTACAGGTAAGTGGTTCTTTTTTTAAATGAACAATTCAAATTTTACTTTTTGAGGGTATCTATTGTGATTTTTTGGGTAGCTAGTATCCTTACTCTTTAGTACACCACATTTTTTTTACAGAATTTTGCCCAGGTTTAGTGTTCTTATTTTTTGCCGATTTCAGGCTCAAAATGTTTTTATTTTGTTCTTTTCAAACATAAAATTAGTATTTCACAGCAGTACAGTATATTACTATACTGTATTATAGAGAGTATAACAGCCACATTTACTGGAAATAAGGTACAGATAGATTTGTTGGTTTATCTATTTAAAAAATAAATTAAACCCTCATTTGACATTTTTTTTTTATCTCAGTATCAATTTGTTCTTATTTTGTTCTTGATTTTTAAGAAACTTTAAGCCACAGTGTTTTTATAAAATGTGGTGTTATAAAAAAAAGGAAGTGTATACAATATCCGTTATCAATTGGAAAATTTAAAAAAATGATTCAATTGTAGCAAGTGCAGAATCTGTAGCTTTCTATTCCATTGGCTATTTTAAAAGCAGACATTGTTATGTAAAGTAAATATTATTATAACCTACTCAGGTGTATTGAACAATGTACATTTTAAGGTTGTTTTTCACAAACAGAAGGTATATAAAAATAAATATTTTACCGCAACAATTCAATATAATTATAATAATAATAATAATAATAAAAATAATAATAATTGAAAATTTTCCATAGTAATTTTTTATGTTAGCTTTGAAAGTGGATATTGTTAAAATTTTTTTTTTTTTTTATAGAATTACCAAGTTGAAAAAAGTATACAGTAGTAACCAGTAAACTAAATAAAATTAATTCATGTGTACATTTTAACTTGCATAGTAAGTATACTGTATAATCTATATAAATGACATAACCATATTCATCTATACAATAACGAAACTATTAAATAAAAACTTTTTTGAAGACATAACCAGAGTAAAAACATATGATCTAAATTAATGCTCCTTAACAAAGCTGTGTGTTAAGAATGTCAGCAAAAAAAATATAATTCACAAAACATAATTGAAAACACAAGGAAGATCAGGAAAAATCAATTCTTGGAATTAAATTGTTTGGAAAAGCCCCATAATAACTAACTATTATCATTTATCCAGATGTACTAACCACACTTGAACATGGTTTAAGGTCTCGCTGCGACAGATTTCAAGGAAGCCCTTCAGATGCATTGAAGCTAACAGGTACGCAGAACATTAACAACATGAATGTTAATGCCACATGTACTCCGATGATGACTCTGCCGACGATCCGCGAATCATTAATGAGGGCGCAATTGCAAGAAACAAAAACTCATCTTCAATTCTTTTCTTGAAATAAAGTCACTTGTTTACGTTGTAATAACTTTAAGAAATCAATACGATATTTTGATGTACTATTATCAATTTTAAAATCTATGTATAATAATAAATGAGTATCTTGAAATTATGAACTAAACAAACACATTAATTTGAGAACATACAAAATTAAACTAGAAATTGCAAATTGCAAGTGAAGTGCTGCGAAGTACAACTGCATATAAATGTTCTTCGAACAAAATTATTTATGCGAGTCAACTGAAATTAATGAATAATAAAAATATAACAAATAATATGAGACACGACCCATTGTCTATATTAGAACACAAAGTCGTAATTTTTCATTTTTGTCAAAAAGTGTCTACAGTATAGTGGTGAATTATGGTTTAGGTTTTTTTTAATAAAGTTTCAAAAATTTCTATGTATGTGGAAAATGTAGTTGATTACCAAAGGTTACAATTTTTATTTTGAAGACTGCATGGTCTAGGAAGTGTACATTATAAGAGACAGGGCCTATACCATCCTAGCTAGTCTAGGCATAGAGTAGGATTTTTTATTTGGTGAGATGATTTAGTATGGGGAGTTTTCAAGGCGGCAAATTTTCTAGGGGCGAGTTTGTAGGGGCAAGTTTGTAGAGGCGAGTTGACTGCCAACGCACTACACAACGTAAGCATGATCGAATTTGAGTCAACTCGGCACCAAGTCAACTTGGTCACAGTTTCGCGGCCCCCTAGTATAATACATTTTTAATTATCTGACGTAGAAACATAGTAAAAACGGGCGTTGGTACCATGTACAATATGCCCGTCTACAACAAGCATCATCTAAATGTAATAATTAGCACGCTGAAATAGGCTAGTAAATAAGTTTAACTGGGTTCGTAAATAATATTGGCCTCAAAATATTGTGGCTGAGACATGGGCCGATTAAACGTAGAAATAGGAAACCTATAAATATAGTAAAAACGCTGAATAGTAATACTCGAGCGTCGCGACATGCGGACGTTGGTACGTGTAGGTTAGTCTACAAACGTCGCCTAAAGTAATTGATTTTACCTGGCAGAACGAAAGAAGGAAACTCCACTTTTCAGTCGTCTTAGGCCCTTGTTTTTTGACAAACAATGACCTTTCAGAGGTCAAATTGTTGTCAAGAATTGTTGTCAAGAATTGGCTGCTTCGCAGCAATAAGCATAATTGTACAAATTATAATTATAATGAATAATTAAATTAAACTACATAAGGCATACACTAGTTACTGCAAAACTTTATTTAAATTTTATACATCTTAAACTTTCCAATAAAATGATAGCTTTATATCAAACCAATTGGCATACATAGATCCTTGACCTATCATTCTCGTTCATGCTACTATTTTCTACATAAATTTTTATGTACTGGAGCACTATAATGGGTATTGGGCTTCGCTCTGGAAAATGTTATTTTTTCCAGCCTTCAAAATGAAGATAAGTGGTAATGTACGTGACGGTAATGGGATGGCACACTAGCCCACAATGGGGGTTGTATCCTTCCTTCCTAAATAGCAAAAAATACCTTCCTGCTTATGTCCCTAATGTGCACACATCCTACTGTCCTCCCAGTATCATAGGCCTAGTATCTGGCAGGCCTAATACTAGATGGTGGCTCTTTGTATTTAAAGTATTGCATCAAAACTTTCAAAGAACATTCCACATGATGGCAACAAACAATCAGACAGCATGCTATATTATTTTTTTGAAATTATTTGTCATCGCATTTAAAGAATGAATGAACTACAAGAGTACTGTACATGCATGCATTGCTTAATTCAGTAACAGTAAAGGTAAATGTAGGAGAATAACCCAAAACAACTCCCAGCGTCATTGTAGTGGATGCATAACATGATTGATTGATTGATTGATTGATGTTACGATAATGTGTTTTATTAGCTATTATTCATAGGACAGTACCTGTCACTTATAGATGACTTCAGACAATAGAGCCTGATTTTTAGCAAAAATTTTATTTTGCTGTACAAATGACCTTTGATATATGTTAATCACACTACATTAAGCAAAATTAACAGTAAATACAGTAAGAGTAATTTTTTCGTTTATGTATCAAAAGATGAGATGCACACAATCATACAGTATTGTTTCAATGGTTTGATCATTTATTAGGTGTTTGATGGTTAAGAGGCACCATTTTTATTTTTTATATATTTTTTTATTTTATTCCTTTGACACATGGTCAATGATTACCAATAGTGACTTAATCATGGTGCTATTATAGGTGGCAATCCCTTCACATGACAAACATAAACACACGATGCTTTACATAGACTCATACATTATGAGGCTTAGGGAGTAGAGTTGTTAAAAAATCCTACAGTATTTACCGTGACAGGATTTGAACCCATGACCCTGGGACTGGAAAGCAAGCATCTTTACCACCAAACTATTCAACTCCACTCCATTGAGGCTCTACTTGTTAACGAGAACCAGCAGATTGAAATTGATAGTAAAATGGATTTGTTAACTTAGCAACTCTTATGTAACTTGAATACAGTATATAATTTGTTATAAAACCGATAATCTTCATTATATTTTGAGAGTCAGCTTATCACATCCATAAGGTGTACAACTCTGTACATTATGTAACTTGAATATATAATTTGTTATACTGTGCAACAGATATCCTCATTAAAGTACTTTATTTTGAGAGTCAGCTCATCAAATATATACAGTATCATTTGAGATACATGCGAGGTTATAGGTTATTAAACTGTTGCAAATACAATCAACACATCCTTCCCCCTTTTTCGACTGGATGGTGTGGTGCATGTATCACTGCTGTAACCATAGAGAAAATAGAACAGAAGGAGTAACATCGACTTTATCGCTTATCTTTAATCCAATTAAACAGTCAGTTAGTGCCTATTAAATTGCACTACGGCCACCCGCGGAGCTTATCACAGCACTATCTCTTTGTACACATAGCTCCTCGCCGCTTAAGTGTAAACCCCTATAGACGCTCTGGCGTTAGTGGAGTACTTAATACACAAACATTTAAACATTAGAATTAAAAAACACATGCGCAGTTCATCATCCACGGTTTGTTTGTGTGCGTGTTTGATATATTCAGACAGAGTTTTTTTCGGCGAGAAAATGCATACTTTAAACGTCAAAATCGGCTTAAAATAACAGTTTCTTTTATCAGTTGTAAGTATTGGCTTATTTTTATTGTAAGAACGAAAGTGATGTCAATAAATAATGTTTGTAAAGTGTTCCGGTTGTTGCAGGTTAATAAAATTTAGTTCAGACGAAAGTAGAAAGCTGTATCTTTCATTTGGTACACTAATTAACCGTGTCCGGTCATGTCCGGTCGAGATATTAAGACCATAATGTGGCCTAAAATCTGTTCGATCGGCCTCTGTAGCGCTCATGTGTAAGCCTAGGACTACGCTTAGTAGTCTCATTTGCAGTTACGTCCAGATCTTCACTTTACTTACGATTGTCAAGTTTGGCCCTTAAAAATGAAAAAAATTAAAAAAAACTGTTCACTTTTTTATTTACTTTGCCCACGTATTCTTTTGTTTTTACTAATTATAAATAACGAAAATAATTTTGTTGTAGGCCTAGGCCTAGGCTTTATAGGCCTAGGCTAGCTGTCTGCTGAGTCCTGCCCATGGTCCTACCTATCATTTTCATTTAAAAATCATTCATTTAAAAATCATTTTCTCCAGGCTAGGGGGCCGACCGATTATTTTACAGTAATTATATTTATTTAGCCATAGTCTATAGATACTGTAGCCTAGTTTTGTCCATATCGACAGGCACACATTTATATTTATTGATTTTGCAACAGTTTTTCATGTTGGAAATGCTTTTTACTTCATTTTATAGAATCATGAACAACCACTCCATCTGAGGTCTTCCTGAGAATTTCCTGATGATGATGATGGCAAGAAACACCATTGACGAATTGCATCTTCGAAGAAAGAAGAAAACCAGATCATGTGTGGCATGCCAAGTTTTTTTCCAAACCAAACGGTTCTTTTCAGAACCACCAAATTACAAATGAGATTTGAAGTTGTCTTCTTTGCTTGTCATTATTCTAAATATTTGAAAAGTAAAACAATTACCCTAACTGTATTAACTCACCATTCATCATACTCACTATCTGATCAAAATTATGTACATTCATCACTTCACTAAAATTTCATCTGTGCATGATGCAGGATACATTTTAATCAACAAACAAATATTGCACTTACGGTACCGTTAAGTCTCACCTGTGTATTTATTACCAAATTAGATTTCTACTATTTACATAAAGCCCATCCAACAATTTATGACAGTTCCTTCCTTTTTTAAAACTTTGCCACTTTCATTCTTTTAACATACACTTTTAAAAAAGCATGGTTTTTATCCAACATTTACAACTATGCAGCAGTTGCTTTAAAGCATTAAAAAATTGCGTCTCCAGGTCTTTTGCCAATAAAATAACATGCTTTGCATTATGTGATGGGTCAATGTTGATGCAATAGCCCTTCACCCCTCCAAAAATAGCATCGTCTTTCAAAAATTTACTTGCCGGTCTATCAACACCTGAAAAATAAAAGTGCATCCCTGTGAAAATTTACCACTTACATTAGTCAGTATATCATAGTTTTTGATGAAATGGGTGGTGGAGAATTATCATAATATATTAATTTTTATATATAGTTAATCAGTAAAGAATATAATAAAAATGAAAATGCATAAATATTAAATTTAGTATTGACACACAAATTATCATAACCCAGGCCTAGCTACTATGCTGCATAATTACAGGCCCTAGTCTATCAGCAAGTAGTGTTGGCCTATGGTAGGCTCTACACTAGGCCTACTAACTTTTATTATTAATGAGTTAGAGAGTGTTAATATTGCCCAGGGCCTTAATTGTGTTCTGGTAATGGCCATCACGACATGTACCAGTGGTAAGCTAAGGCCTAGTATTCACTAAAACTAACATAGCTAGGCCTAGGCCTTTTTAATTAAATATCAAAGATCAAGAGGATCGTGTAGGCCGATCCTTGGCTATTCCCAGATCTACTCCCGGTCTAGGCCTATCTAGGCTGCAACCTGCCCTGTAGGCTAAAAATAATACACTTGCACACTCTCTTCGAAACACATAATGCCAATTAAAACATCACCATTTAAATGGTTTTCTATTTTCCCTGTTGCCTCCAGTTCCTATAGGCCTAATTAAGGCCTAGGGCCTAGGCCTAAATCGATATTTCAATCACGACGATCTCGCTCGCGATACGTTGCTATGTTATGATTGTAAGAGTTATCGACGCATGCGCGTTTACCGATTTCAGCTTATCTCGTTGTCAAGTAGGTTACGTAACGTTGAGATAATTACGATCGCGGCGAGGAGGTCTGTACCTTTGATCTTCGCTCGATGTTACTCCTTCTGTTCTATTTTCTCTATGCTGTAACATACCTCTCACATTTTAAAATTTAAATTGATTGAGGTTAATTAACACATTACCATGGGACTTCCCTGTCGTCCCTTTAATGATCAACTTGCAAACAATTAATATCTACTTGATCTAAAAATGCAAACCATTTGTTAGCTTTTAAATGTGAAAATTACTGAACCGAGAAAGTAGATTAATTATAGTGATATGTGACATTAATTACCACCAGGCTTTCTCACTCCCACTGCTACTTAACATATTTCTAGGTTAATTTGTTTAGAATCAATAGTTTGCTAAATGAAGTAATTTCCCTTAATATACTGTAACATACAGTACTTTCATCATTAATTTATATATAAGATAAATATGCTATATATGGTGCTACTGTAGTAATGTGCGTGTACTGATGTGCATGCACATTATTATTGTGGGTATCTTTGGTATTGGAGGATGTGTGTAGATTGCTTTTACACCACACCATAGGCTTAGCCAGTGAGCCGTCCAGCCGTCTTTTGGATGGCCAACAATCATTTAGGATGGCCACTTTTACTGTGATGGCTTGGATGGCTTAGCCTAATCAGCTCGGCCTACTGTAGCCTACTTGGGCCTGGTCTACCTTTAGCAAATTTTTTATATTCTTCAAATCTATCGATTGTTACTTAAACTAATTCTAAATCATATTTACGTTTGATAAAAACAACCTTTATTGATTGAATACGATGTTTTCATACCAATATTCGGTGGGGATTCCCAAAAATGTAAGGCTTAAACATTGCCTACTGTAAGGCTTAAACATTGCCTACTCGGTGAAAATCATTTCCTGATGATGACATAATTAATGTCGAAATATTGAATCCCAACACGATGGCGTGTATTTCAATACTTGGAGTATGTATTATACTTTCTTATCTGAGATTAATCAGTGGACCTTTCGGTGAAAAGTTCACTTACAAAACACGTCATATGTTGAAACATTTATAGCCCGCTGGAAAGTGGACGGTTCTGAGTCGCCCACAACGCCTGCACTTGGCTCTGCAAATACAATACAGTATTTGAAATTTGGTTCCCCGACATAATACTGTTGTGTTTGTAACTCTCTGGTTATAATTAGTTCATGAAAGAGTTGTTGTTAATGCCACAAGTGAAATTTTATTAGTCAACAAAATACAGTATAGGTCTAGGCCTATCTCTTAGTCTTGATTAGGAGGACCTAGAGTAGAATTTACACTAGACTAAGGCGAGAGATGAAGATGCACCTGCATTGCCTAGAAAAATTATGTCAGTAACCGTAGCCGTGCGCAATGTCTATAACTGAAATATCTTTGTGATAGCTAATTCAACACTATTCCTTTGAAGACAAAATTTCAACATTTAAACATCTTTAAATGCCCTCTGACGATCATAATTTTCTTCTTTTTTTTGAGTGGGCGTGGCCCGCCCATTGGCTCAGGGCCACGCCCACTGGCTGCCATTTTGGACAGCCTATTACGTTTTCTGGCTAAACCCCTGCATCACACTAATTGTTCTTGGCTATTAATAGTACAATTGGCATACTGATCAGCTCAACAAAAAATATCCTGGTTATTCTTCCTTGGATAAAAGGAAACGTTTATACATAGCTATTCGCACTGAATTTTAGTGTTTATTTTTGGTCAGAGTGAGCAGGAAAAAAATGGTTAGTTTGAACAAAGAGCCCAACGCAAATATCATCATGCACAACAAGTCTTTAAAATGCTTGAAAAGTGAACTTGGAAGCATGTCAGAATGGTTCAAATGCGTTCCCTCAAAAACACACCAAGGGTGCCAAATCTTGAGGTTTTCCAAGGAGAGTTAGGCCTGTGTTCTTATAACTGTGAGCAACTAAATATTTCCACTATGAATTGAAGATGGCTCTAGGGCCATGATAAGCCTAAAAACACATACTTAATATGCTGGGTATGCGAAACAAGATGGGTCTTGCCTAACTTGGAGGTTTGACATTAAAATCAGTATACAGTATACAATATTAGCAGGCTATAGTATGACCAGGATGCAAACTACTGTACAATCTCTAAATACTGTATGCCTAGTGTCAGAGGGTCGTTTAGAAATATTCATCTGGTACCTATAACGTAGTGTTGTTTAATCATTAATAAAAGTTTAACAAACAATAAATATATGCTCATGGGCGTACGCTGGGGGTGCACCCCCAGCGTACGCCCATGAGGATATATTTATTTTTTGTTAAACTTGCCACTAGTATCGGATTGTCGATGCCACAGTAAAGATCAAAGGACTGTACGCACGCGCTATGTTCGAGAGCGGAGATGTGCGTCCTTTTGTTGAATTGCCTTGCTACTAGGGCCAAGGTTCCTATGTGGGCATTCGTGGAATATTGCACTAAACTGTATTTGCGATGATGTAAACATGGCAACAAATGATGAGGAGATGGGAGACCAAGTGTTAATCCGGCAGTTTCATTTTTATTGTTAATCGCATCAAGGCTTTAGCATAATGCGCTATTTAAGTCAAAATTATTATAATTATTATTATTATTATTATTATTATCTTTATTAATATTTTATTATTAATCCTGGCATCAGGTTTTTTTTGTTCTGCTTGTTTAGTGCCAATGATAAAAAGGTGTAGTAGCTGTGGGGGCTGTAGGATATTTCTAGGGGCCGAACTGTCCGACAGGGGGACTAAAGCCCGTAGGCCAAAGCTTGTGGAAGATTTTGAGAAGGTGTTCCCCTTCCAAATGAGATATTTAAAGAATTAGGAACCTCTGGATGGCCAGAAATGGCACTCAGATTGTGACAAACATGTGTTGGCTTGGCATGGGCCTATTCTTATATTTGTTTTAGTCCGACTGCCCGATGAGCTCTGTTTGATGGGTAGTGGGGGTTTGACCTGTCCGGTGGGGGCCCTACATTAACTATGGGTTGGACCCAACAATGGTTTCACTATACCGTACTGTACACGCGTAGTCTAGCTTCGGATAGAAGCTGCAAAAGGATTATCCTGTCAAGTTTGTTTTCATCAAACCACAACAACCACAACACAATTCTATGCTGTAAACCTTATCCAAACCACAGCATAAAATTGAAGTTTTTGGAGTGTCAATTCTATGCTGTAAACCTTATCCAAACCACAGTATAAAATTGAAGTTTTTGGAGTGTGGATAAAGTAAAGTTTTCTGTCCATACTACCCAGGAAAGTCCCTAGAGTCCAATCCATCACATTTAAGACAGTTGAGTTCAAGTTGGACAATGAAAGTAAACAACATTCCATAAATGTTTTCCTCTTATCATACAGTTTACTAGTCTTATCAAGGGTAGGGGGTATCGTCTTTCATATTAGTTATGGCTTTAATATTTGTCAAAATAGAAAATCATTAAATAGGGCACGACATCATATCCAGTTTTGCTTGGGTACAGATGTTCATAACGAACAGATATCTGGAAAGTCACTTTTGCCTGTTTACAAAAAACATTGAACATAGGCCTACATGTCACATCAGTGGCGACGCCAGGGGGGGGGGCTTAAGCCCAACACCGGACAGGTCAAGCCCCCCCTGCCGGACAGAGCTCGTCGGGCAGTCAGACCATAACATATAAAAATAGGCCCACACCAAGCCAACAAATGTCTGTCACAGTCTGAGAGTGACATTTTCGGCCATCTAGAGTTGATATTCTTTTAAAAAATCTCATTTGGGAGGGGAACCCCCCCTCTCAACCCCTTCTCCCAGCTCAAACCTACGAGCTCATGTCCCCCTGTCGGACAACTTAGCCCCCCCCCCAGAAAATATATCCTAGAGCCGCCACTGTGTCACATACATACACACGAAGGGTATCTCAAAGGAACAAATAATAATAATAATAATATTAATAATAATATTAAATAATAATAATAATTGGTGAATAATGCGACACATTTAACTTGCAAAAGAAGATTTACGAAAGGATACGATTACATATTCCATTAAAATCCTGCCTCTCCCTGGGCAAGAAACTCCAGTGCATACAGAATTTAGCCTAAGCCTAGGCCTAGCAATCCATATCGTACGTAGCACGCTGCTGACTTGCCTTGCTGAGCGAGCATTTTCGCACAACCACACACCACAATAATTACAAATATCAAAAAACATATAAATTTCTAGGCTCCACTACTAGGCCTACCTGCTATACTCCAGGACAATAACAATATCCACACGCAGCAAATATAAACTTTCACATCAGTAAAAATAGCCATTATCGTGAATATACACTAAAAGTCATCTTTAGTGAGTGTGAAACAAAACGATTTTCAAATTCTTGCGCAAAAACAGACCGCCGTAACATTGATTCGATAGATAACACAACCACCACCAGCATGTACGCGGGTACTATACTCTCTCTGCTGTACGTTTGACCGTGACCGCCGAGCGAAGGTCAACCATCCATTACACACGGCGTTCTTCTTACTTGTTTGGCCAGCGGATTGGAAAAGTCGTCGATGGGGAACCGATGACCCATGTCGATGTCGTCCAGGGCACGTGTGTATTCCACGTAACACCAATCCTCCCCCTGCTGTTTTATTCATGCGATATCGAATGTCTTTGTGATCGTTTTGAATGTGTTTTGAAGCATTACATTCGCGTGTAAGTAGGTTCGAAGTATTAAAAAAAAGCTCAAAAGTAGAATCATGCTAGCTAAACTGCCTTTGTTGTTTTTGACATTGTTATTTATCAATGAATATGTTTTTATTTTGTATTATGTAACAATAGTCAAGGCCCCTGATTGAATGCAGACGCCAGTGGAGGGGATGGGAAGGAAACATTTTTTATATAGGCACGTTCTAAACTCACTACTAACATCTTAAATCTCCAACAACTGTCCAGGTTCCAAATGAATGATCATCAATTTTATTTTTCCTGTAAATTTTATCCTAAGAATGAATGGCCGAAAGAGAAGCGCTCGCTTCGATATACTTTTTAAACAAGTACACATAAAAACAAAATGCCATATTATATGCATTGGCCTCTCTTTGGCCACACCTAGTAGGCCTATTTTGTCAAAAAGTAGAACTATTTACAAACTTTGATGTACACCTATATATAATTTGATACTTTTTATAGTTTTCTGCCTGGAAGTTGTTATCTTTATGCGTTAAGATGTTTGGAACTAATTTTATCGGATGAGGTTTAAGTATAAAGGAGTAGAATTAACATTAACATATTGTGACAATTTCAATACTGTTAACTACATTATTAAGTCCGTTTTAAACAGACAAATAAAAGCAAATGATACGAATTAATAAATGTAAGAATTAATAAATGTAAGAACAATTCCCAGTATTCTAGATGGCGCTATAGCAAATTTTCGCTTCCTCAGGTCAATTTCGCCCACCGCTTGATTTGGACGATAGAGTTCTCGCATTGAAAAAATGAGGCGGAAGTCGTGCCCAACGTAGGCGGCGTCCTTCTTTTTAACCATGCAATTTTCCTATACTTCGTGCCCAACGTACAGGGCGCCCTTCTGTTGCTAAGTATATCCAGACGCAAAAGGCGCCCTTCCTTTTCCACTAATGGAGGAAAACTTTTTCACTAAGAGTGCGTCCGGCCATGCGAATACGATTCTGCCCTGTATTGTTGTTTTATTCTTTACTGATTCATGATTTGCTTTAATTGTTTTGTGTATTATTTGGATAATAGCAACGATTTCTACCGCCACGAAGGAGGTTATGTATTCACCGATGTCACTGTCTGGGTGTCTTTCCAGTTTGTTTATATCTAGTATCTTTGTTGAGAATTAATAATAAAATACGCGACGACTTGGTAACGAAAGTTTGGCACAAGTTTTTTTAGATCCAGCTGTAGGGGGAGTCCCATTTTTCGTATTCCCACCATGCATTTCGGTGGAACACGGTGGAACACTTTTTTTGTGTGGAGAACTATTTGATCACAACTTTGATGATGGCAATAACAGTAATACCGCCCTCTCTAGATATCTTCCATTGAGCCATGGGAGCACGCATCAATTAAACAAAAAGTTTAAAATACACCTTATGTCCATATAACACTAGAAAGCTTAAATTGAAAAAAGTTACAATAGTGTAACAGAAGAAAAAAAAGTAACGACCCTGATGGGACTCGAACCCACAATCTTCAGCTCCGGAGGCTGACGCCTTATCCATTAGGCCACAGGGTCGGGCATCATGGGTAAAGAATTTCGTATGTATTTATAGAATTTAACAACATAATGTGCCTTTTATTGTTGTTTTCCAAATTTTTTATATTCATATATAGGTCGAAGCTTATGTATTCTTGTGGTTTTTAATAGGTGCCTATATTTAATGATATTTGGAGAATTCTGATATTGCTGCTGTATTTTCTTTGCACACGCGGCGACTCTCATCAAACACACGTGAAGGATCGGAGTGGGGGCGGCGCGGCGACGACCAGCTCGCTCGTGTCAAAGGTTATCAGTGAGAGCGGTGAAAATGAATTCGAAGTGCGTGATTGTTGTGATGTGAAGGCCCAGGCATAGGACTATAGGCC
>NW_022701263.1:375117-400535 GCF_011630105.1 Anneissia japonica
CGAGTCAATCCGAGATGGCCCGAGTGAAGTTTCATGCAAATGTTTCGTACGGAAAAAAAAATCGCGGGCGGCGCGGCGACGACCAGCTCGCTCGTGTCAAAGGTTATCAGTGAGAGCGGTGAAAATGAATTCGAAGTGCGTGATTGTTGTGATGTGAAGGCCCAGGCATAGGACTATAGGCCTGGCTTAGGACCTACATTGACGTACTTTTATATCCTATGCCTAAATAAGTATGAAGTTTAGAGCTAAGGTTGTGGATGTTGCGTGCATAGATAGATTTATCCGTAAGTCGATTCTGTGTTCCGTGAGTTTAAGAACCTCTGCTGCCGGCCAAGAAGAGGGCAGGCTAGGCTGTAGGATAGCCTAACCTAAGCCTAGGGGCCTAGTAGTAGCACCACCACCACCAGTAGGCTAGCTAGGCCCTAGGGTAGGCTAAGCCTAGCACTGCAGCAGGCCTACTACAGGAATTACAGACAAACGGGCTCCGCCTCCTCATTTGCATATAACCTCGTTCTGTCTCGCACAAAAGGCCCGTGTTTCTGTCGGCAAAATAAATTGTCTTCTAAAAAATAAAGTATTTTTGTCGACAACGAAAAATCCTTTTGTCGACAAAATAGTATTTTGTAGCAATAAAATTAAGTTTGTCTTAGAAAAAGCTATTTCATCAACAAAAAAAAGCATTTTGTGGTGACAAAATAGATTCTGTTTTACAGTATCATTATTTTATGGTAACAACAGAATACCAAAGCCTAATTTTCTGAAAAATCTGAAGAAGGAGTAAAGAATGAACATGATATGCACCATGCGGTCTACCTATATCAAAAAATCTAACAGAAGGAGAAGATAGAGCTGAACCCAAAAATAATGAAACCACGCCTGGGTTACCCAGTCAGTGGCCCAATGTCATCATGGCAGCGCCTTGCTTATGAAACATATCCGATTTATATACAGTAATTTTTGCAGATATTGCCCTTGATGGCTTTTGGAGTGTCAATTAATTGAATTGCTGATATATACTGTACGAGGAGCGACCATTTGTAAGATCAGTAATTAGCTATACATATCCACTGTAACTCTCTTTTAACGTTAATCTTTCAGTCTGTGGGTCCATTTCTAAACTTATTTATACCTATTTCTATGAACGTGCCAAGATAATTTTTCAATACGCAAGCTACAGTCATGCGTTAACTTCATTTTTATGATATTCATTTAAAGTCCAAATAATAAATTATTTTAATTTTTTTCGTCAGACAATACATCTTTTTAAAAAAAATGATCATCAGGGATTGTCGATTCCCAATATACACTATGCCATGTGAATTTTATTCATGTAGCTTTTGTATTTTTGGCACAACAAAAAAAAAGATAACCAGTATTCTGCTTTTCTGTGCATTTGTCCTATCCTCTGCAAACTTTTTGTCTACCAGTGGAGTGCGCCGCCAGCTTCTCCACCAGTCCAATGTAAATACCGAAAGAGGTCTATGAATTCTGGGAGTGACAATTTCAACATGACTTGTCCTTTATTCATGTAGGAGTTTTGACAACTATAGCAAAGATGACACAGCTATGTGTCCTGCGGATAACAGAAGATAAGATGTTCTTCATTCTCAATGACAACATTTCAAAGGGAAACATCTGGTGTGAAGTTACCGCTGTAAGTTTATTTTGTGCTTTTTGGTGATTACTATGTAAGAAGTAATCCTTCTATTAGACATGTCTAGCCTTTGACCTTTTCATGTATTTCTTTGTGTGGGTGGTGCGTGGGTGGTGTGTGTGTGTGTAGACCAGGTTTGTAAACTCAAAAACTGTGCACACATTCTTACTGAATTTATGTCATGCAATCAATGCTGCTCAAGTAACTCACCAATCACAGAATGGAACAATGCTTTATAAACCAAGTTGCTTTAGGCGTGATCTACAAATTATCCCCAACGACAGAAACGGGTCAAACACGTTTACTATTGTTATATGACAAGCTCCCAAACGCGTCTGTGAAATGCCGTTTGGAAGCTTGTCGTTCGAGCCGTTTATTCCGTTTGGAAGTTAACTCCTCCCCTTTTCATATGGCTGACTGCTCGTGAATGGCAAAATGTTAAACGCGTTCAGCGAAATTTGGAATTTGATCGTGATTTAAACAACTTCAAAACTTGTTCAGTGTCCCTACCGTACCTAGGCTATGTAGGCCTAGGCCTATATTTATAATAGTAGTAGCCTGGTAGTAAAATGCTAGCCTACGTTAGGTGACAGTTTACGAAGAAATGTTTATAATAAAGGCCTAAATTTAATTATTTTTCTTGTTGGGGAAACCCCAATGTTTCTTGTATTTTAGTAGGCTAAGCCCTACCGTTACCTGTAGGTTTTATAGATAAGTATAAGGTCTGTCTCTTATACACATCTAGATTATATTGTGCGATGTTCGAATTGACCTATCAAAACAAGTACCTTTTGCCCAACTTTCTAATTCCCACGTGCCTGCACAGCCCGCACAATACAGCATGTAAACACTGACTTGGATCAGCCGCAGTTGAAGAAGTTTGTTGTGGCGATCACGTGATGCCACGTGATATCGCACGTAGAACAACGTATGCTACGGCATTGTGTTTTACTTTGTAGGCTATATGAATTTAATACATGTTTGTATTATTACAGTAGAACCTCGATTTTACGTACGGTACGGGACCAGAGGGCGTACGTAAATCGGGGGATTCGTAAAATAGAGGTCTCTTATACACATCTAGATGTGTATAAGAGACAGGTCTCCGCCCGGCAGGCACTCCATCGAACGTCCTATTGTTAGCATCTCAACTGACCCACTTCTGTCAGAGCGGCGCTCAAAGCGAATTTCTGTAGACCAAGGAGGAAAGTTTTTTCCTCCATGTATAGATCAACACCGGTCACACAGTCAGTGACATTTGTCACGTGATGTTGCGTACTCTGTTGGACTGATCACATCCACACACACGAGGTACCCAATATTAATTGTACAGTAGTTGCATAGGCCTAGTTGCTGTATATAATATATATTGATGCCTACGTTTAATAATAGAGAAAATAGATGTTCTATTTTCTCTATAGTTTATTGAATAATGTTTGGCGAATACTGGCGTCTATTTGTGTTCGCATGTGATATGTGTGCAGGGAGTTGATAAATGTTTCTTCGTTCGTCGTCAGCTTCTTAGCTGGTAGGCTGCTATTTAACGAAGATAGGTCTTTCCGACAGAGCAAACGGCACTTAGGCCTACATGCATATGTGCTGCCATTATCGTCATTACCACTTAATTTAACTATTAGGACTATGCAGCCTTTAAACTTTGAACTTGGTTCATTTCAAAGTAAAACTTGTTCAGTATTTTTTTAAATTGTACAAAAACGGTAGTTCAACCGGGGCCTGGTCTAATGACACAGACGCGTTTGTCGCCCAAAACAATAGAAACAATGGCAAACGCGTTCAACAGCACAAACCCGTTTAGACGCGTCTGGGACATATTCCGACTAGCTTATTAATATTCATGAGGCACGATAATTAGACGATCGCTTTCCCAGACGCGTTTGTAATACATGGTTTTCCCAGACGCGTTTCTGTCGTTGGCTAAATTTAATTTTCTTTTTTTAGTAAATGATACAATTATTGTATTCCATGCATTGCATTGGAGAGCCATAGAAAAGTTTCATGTTTGTGTACTTTCATTTCATTTATTTTGTTTTTACTTTTGTTTATCTTAATTTGGCAGCCCTCTATTTTGGTTTTGTTTTTGTAATTCTGATGTATTTTTTTATGATTTTTACTCATAATGAAATTTTAATTGAATTGATGGTGACATCTGTAATATCCCAATAACAGATTGTCGTTTTGATGTTCATCATTATGGTATCATCTTTATTCATGCCATTCTTTCTTCTTTACAATTACAGTCAAATCGATTCTCTAAAAATGCAATGTCATGATGTCTGTTCAAATAGCTATGGTTCAATTCCCATTTATTTAAAATACAATGCTTCACAGTTGTTCACTCCCTTTAAATAGTAGATTGCATGTTAGCAATCATCGTTTCACTGAAGATGGCGAAGGATTTGCCGAAACATGTCTGTTTTATAGTATACCGAGTTTTGATAATAAAATTCATTAGGCTTTGCCTATATGGTATTGAGGTTGAAAATTATTGTGGTATTTTTAAGATGTATTTGCTGTCTGCTACTACACAGACAATAACAATAAAAATAATAATGGTGATAATATTGATATATAATTGATTTAATAGTGTCATGAACTTTATTTTACAGAGTAATTTCTTTGATGAGTTCAATATGGAGGGTCTTGCTTCTGACGCAAATGAAATCTACCTAGAAGTGACTCCTGATGACCTAGTGCGAGCAGCAAAAACAGCTCAGTTTGCTAAAACTCTCAAAATCAAGCTCACTAAAAAATTTAGTCCTTGCCTCACTTTTTTCGTGGAGCTGGTAAGAAAAGGTTTTTAGTTACTGTATTTTAGAAACAGTTCATTTTATGTATGTATATCAGGCCTCTATTTCCAGTTCACATAATTTGTTTATATTATCTATAAAATGATTTCTAATTATATGAAAAAAATAGCATGGATAAATGTTGTTTTTTAAGGAGAAGTTTAAAATTTTTTTTATAATTTAAGAACTGATTTATCATAATCAGTTACATAATATCCCATTTTTGAAATTATGAATTTTGTGCGCGTTCGTTACATAGACGTTCTAAACTAAATTTGTGATAACGTGCCAGGTGCGTCGCTCCATCCAACTTTAGCGACAGGCCATTGTAATGCATAGGATTGGGATGCTTCTACTTTCATTTCTCCTTTAATGTAATTTAACAAAAAATTATGAGAAAGATTTATTAACATTCTTCCACCAGTATAGGTTTCATACTAACCAAAGATTTATATTATTTTTACTAGTGTTCTGTGAGCGGGCATAGTAGAAATGTAAATCATGATGTTCCAGTTAATATTATTCCCAAGCGTTTGTGGGATGAGTTTCAGGAACCAACCATTCCAGACTTTGATGTAAGATTACAGAATCATTATCCAATTATCAATACAACAGGTTTTTGAGTGTTTTTTCTCATTTTATCTCACAATTATTTTAGATACTTTAATCTTGTTTAGACAAACAATTGACATAAATTTGCACTAATGAAAGTTTTTTCCCATTAAGTACATTGAAGCAGGCAGGCATTACTATTTTTGAAATAATTGTTTGTAATACATAAAAAGATTTCAAGTAACTACTGCCTACTTGCATTTAAGCATAAATCACTTAAAATTAAAACTGAAAAGAGTTTTATTTTATTTATGAAAACATGTATTTTATATTCGTGAGTTCATCAATGAAAATATAGCACCTGTAATACAGGCTGCACTTCTTATTGTCTGTATCTGTTAGGGAGCATAGTTGATTATTAAGGCGGTACCATATGCTACTTATCATTATTTAGTTTGTGTCATGTGGTCCCAAGTGGCCTGGAAATCAGCAGGTTCTCTAGCCCTTCTTCAAGCAAACAAAACTTTTCTGGAAACTAACCAATCTCCAACAAATTCATGATGTGTTCATGTTTGTACTACTAGATATATTATCAATAGTTTCCCTGAAGTCTGCTAGTGATGATATCACCACACACAGCAAAATATATATTAAAAACTTGCATCTAACCAGATCTTTTGGAAGAGGCTAACTCCCAACTTGGGTCCCCTACAATCACATTATTGTACTATCCAGAATTATATTAATGTTTAAGTAACATTAACCAGCTTATAATATAGCTAGGATCTATAGTTGGATTAGTCAAAAGTGATGTTACATTGTGACCAAGGCATTTACCTTGTTTATTTCTAATTTCACAGGTTAGCATTTGTATGCCCTCTCTGAAATTCCTCAAAAATGTTGTGGAACGAATGAAGAATATAGGAAGCTATTTGGTAAGTTCTTTAATGCATGTTACTGGGTTATGTAGTGTATGGGTTACTAGGTTATGTAGCATATGGTTTACTGAGTTTTTCAACATATAGTTCACTGGCTTATGTAGCAATTGGCTTAGTGGACATATTGCTTGTGTGCTTTTGCAAGGCACTTGAACTAATGTTTGTTCATCAGGAGTTTACATCTATCATATTTACATAGGATGTTAATATCATAAATATGGAATGAATTTGCATTCATTGCTCTACCAAGAAATACTAAAAGAAGCGGACAATGTTATGTTATTCATGTAGGCTTCAGGATGTTGTAGACTTTTGTTGTAGTATTCTCTTACAGGAACTTTCAGCCAATCAGAAAGGAGATATGACTTTGAAAGTTGAGAGTCAAATGGCAACTGTATCAACCCACTTCAAGTCGTTGGAAGTTCAATATTATGGTGAGATTATAGCAATTCAAATTTTATTAATTTACAAATCATTATTTAGATGACAGATTCTTGTTTGTAAAACCTAGTAAGAAACGAAGTTCTTACTCTGGACGTTTTGATCTTTAACAGTGATCTTCATCAACTAACTGTTAGATGGAATTGCAACTTGGTCATGATATCATCTGTTAATGACGTTTTACGCTCCTTCCTGTTCGAGGTTGTGTGGGGCCCGGCCAGGTGATGATGTAATTAAATCATTGTATAGGTTGGAAAGTTCATGCGCACATTGATCCCTGTTTATTGTTTTATCTTTATATCTTCTTATATGTAATGACACACTGGTCTGTCTCTCTTTGTGTTTTGGTTCCTTTGCAAGTATTTTGGCCTCTCAGTTGATAAAGATCTCTGTTAGAGATCAAAATGTCCTACGTAAGTACTCCGTTTCGTAATAGCTTTTACGAAAATGAATGCAATAATAACGAAGCTAAATGTAATTGTTTGAAGAAATCATTATTTAAAAATATAGTAAACTATTGTATATTAAAAATTACATTAGAAAAACATTAAAAATAAATATAAAAAACATTAAAAATAACAGCAAAATTACAGAAACAATAGTTACAAAAGGTAATATTCAAGTCAGATTTCGCAAATGAGTATTTACAAATTTTTTATATTAAATATTATATACAAATAAATATATTAATCAATGCATTTTTATGTTCTTTGTAGCAGTGTTGAAATTTAAAAGGAAATAATAGTCAAATTGGTTTTTTTTTGTCAGATGATCAACAGTCTAGTCCAAAAGAAAAGGATCAATCATTTGGTGCAAAGATAGACATTAAGAAATTTCAGATGTTTCTAACTGGACTTCAACTCAACCCACAGAAGATAATTTGTAGTAAGTATAAGTTTCCTACATTTATAGCTTTTTTGCCTATAGGAACTGCAGATTTTTCAATTTTTTATCAGGTTTTGTGCTTCCTTTTTTAGAAATGTGATATTTTTTTTTATTTTTATGAATATTAGTCTAATCAAAAGAGCTTTCTTAAAGTATTTCTTTTCTATATGACATCATACATATGTCTAAAGCTCTGTCACACTTCCAAATTTTATGTGACAAAAAAATGTGATATGCCCATATTTGGGTGTAATATGACATCGTCATACCCATATATGGGCACATCACACAAATTTGTCACATAAAATTTGATAGTGTGGATATAGTACGTAAGAGTAGTAGTAAATTTCGTAGCCAGGCCTCCAGGCTGTACTGTGTCAAATACCGGTATGTTTTGACAATCTAATCCATATTCATTGCCATGATTTCATCTTTCTGGTTTCATCAAGGAATGAGATTGTCAAACAATGTTTTCCATAGAATCACTACACAGTCGTTACAACATTTTCACTGCGATCCTTGCACGGCATAGCTATCCCCAAACGTAATTGGGAATTCTTCCTGATTGAACTGACCAATCAGCACCACCAAAGGAGATGGCGAGAGCGTGTAGCGATTGTATGGAAACCAGGCTTTATTGGGGGCATTTTAAATAGATTGAATGAAAAGAGACATTTGGTGTGTATTTATTTGATTGAAAACAAATTCAAATAACTCTTTAAGAAATCTAGCCTCACAGCTTCCCAAGGTGTGATAAATATGGGCAGTTAGCTGCTCTAACAACCGTCTCGTGTATTCACTGCGAGTTAAGAGAATGTTCATGAGATGGTGACAGGCATCACCGGAAATCAGAGATGATCTGATGCATAATTTTTAGGCATATCAAGCCCAGGTCTCAAGGAAGTGTTTTATTTATTTGATAGTGTATGTCTTTATTATTTATAAAAAACATAAAAACAATTACAGCGGTTCAACTACACATCGCACAACACCATTGTAGAATAAATCATAAATTTCTAAAATATGATGTGTTTCTATCAGTCTGAAATGCGGTTTTTTGTTCGGTAGTATTTCAAAGTATGGCAACTCCATACTTAGATAAGATATTAATGTAATATTTAATGATTTACCGGTATACTGTATTTTTTCTTCTCAGATATTGTTGATAATCGTCTTGTCCACTTTTTCCTTCTGCAAGAAGAGCTGTCGTTGCAATACAGCATGCCGATTATTCAACATTAATCTCTGCATCTGTCCACAAAATTGAAACGCACAAGACTAGACAATTTCCCTGAAGGGGGACTTAGATGTCAGAAATGTCGCCGTAATTTCCAACTTTCTAGACCACATGTCACATATTAGATTACCATAATTAACACCAAGTGTTGGTAACATTGAAATTATCTGGGTCGTCTGTGGAAAGATGAACAGTGAAAGTTTGTGGTTTGAAGTGGTCTGTGGAGACTGCTTGAGGAGCACTCCAGATATTCAAATTATAATCACAGATATATTTATATTTATGTTTATGTATATTATGAAAAGAAATGGTTTATCTACAAAATACCTGATTGAGCTGGATCTGAAGAGATTAAATAACATATTAGTTGCAGTTCCAAGTGGTGGAGTGATGACTTACTGTGATAAATCCTGCCAATCATCATATATGACCACTGATGCTGATCTCTTCAATCCAGTCTGAATGCAATTTAAGTCAGTACTTCACCCACAGTTCTTGCTCTATAAGTTCTGTGTTTACTACTGATCCACTATGATCTGTGTAAAATGAATGTATAAATATTACAAGATAATGCAAATAACTTTTAAACTGATTGAAACACAATTTTAGCAAATTGAACATTTAGGCTATTGATACCATTTCGACCTAATAAATTTTTTAACAAACAAACCAATAAGTTGATGTTGACTTACGCAAGCCTATTACATTATATCATATCACTTCTATTAGGTTTAATAATAATAATAATAATAATTTTGGCTTATATAGCACATTATGCTAAAGCCTCAATACACTTAACAATAAAAGTGAAAATGCCAGGAGAAAAAATTTAAGAAAAGTACACGTTAAAAAGGTGATTTTTGAAAGCTGCCTTAAAATCAACAATGGAAGTTGCCTGTCGGATTTATCATACCAAATTTTTATTTTTATTTTTTTAATATTTATGATGGAAAGTAACTTTTACAATACTTTTGCTATCATATTCAGCAAAATGCACCTTTTTAAACCAGAATTCAATAGCAAATATTGCCTCATTCACATTGGCGACTTTGATAAAATCCGATCCAACCGACCCAAAAACATCAAGCAAGTATCAAGCATGCAAGTAATATTGATCAGATTTTGAAGTTAGTGCATGTTCACCTCAAATAGAGGATATCACCAATGCTTTATGCTATATTGAGATTACCACATAACAAACCGTTTCCCCAGAATATGAATGTATGTTTTAATGTACAAATTGTACCGTATATCAATTGCCGGATCCGGAAATATGCAAGTTTTAAAAAAAGTCTGGGTTGTGAAATGTTACATTGTAACAGTACTGTATTTATATGTCGCATAATACCCATGCTTAGTGGGCCAACAACCACCTAGTTTATGGGATAGAGTTGTATACATATTCCAAGCCAAACACCCCAACATTATGCGCTATATATTATTAAACATTATTATTATTATTATTGTTATTATTATGTTACTAAAACTTAAGGGGAACTTAGACAATGGAGAAATTAGAGAACAATTAAAAAAAGACAATGGAGAAATTAGAGAACAATTTTAAAAAAAAATGTTAAGGGAAAAATAACACTAAAGATAAGTCTGAGGTAGTGCTAGTTATTATTATTAATTTTATTATTATTATTATTATTTTTATTATTATTATTATAATTAATAGTGTTGTTGACAACATTGATATTTATTTGTGTTAAGCTATGGTCATAATTTGGTTTAATCAATTTAATCTTCTGAAGTGACCGACTAATGAGAAGTTATCTGGTGGAATCATTAATTTCTTCCTTTTTAATGTTAATCAATTTGTCCAATTATTTTACATTAATAAAGATGCATGCAGGTAATTTTTACATTTTTGAGAATTGTGAAAATAATTGTTTATTTATCCTGCATTTGGTATTTAAGATGGCATAAGAATTGCAGTAATAATCTTGAATAAACAGTTTTTACTTGATGCACGACTAGCGTTTTTATTTACTGTTACATTTGCACAGTCCCCTTAAGCAAAGGCTTGTGGGTAAATTTCAAGTTTGTTAGTGCTGTCTTTTTCATGTTTACCGCTGTATATTTAGACTAACAAGGCCACCCACACAATTCAATCATGTTACATTTACACATTTGATTTATGAAATGTTTTTACTTATTTCAATTCATTACTTGTGCTAACAAATCTGATGGTGGTTAAAATACATGCATTAATGAGCAATGCATTTTATATACGTCTCTTTTCACCTATTTACAGTCGTAAATGGTAGCGTTTTGAGTCTCAGCCCTACCAGTCTGTTATCAAATAATTTTCAGGCTTTTTAGCCCATTTTTTTTTTCTGAACAACATCTCAATTTTAACCTTTATTTTCCATTGTCATCTAACATTCTTCGATTTATGAAGCAGTCAGATGCACTATTTATATTACTAAAATATAGAATGTATTGGTGTTTAGAAAAACAAAATATTGAATTGCTAATTTAAAAGAATCACAATTATTAAAGTTTCAATAACTTGAAGATAAGGGGGAAATAGTTATTCGATGATTTTACTCGAAAGCCGCTTACCAAGGAAGATCCTTTACGGTGAACTAGCGAATTCACCTCGACCTTGTGGACGTCCGAAACTTCGTCATAAAGCGTGACCTAACTGCTTTCAATATTCCTTCCGTCACATGTGAGACCATGGCGATCAACTGAGCTTTGTGGTGTTCTGCATTGACAAAATGGTTGCCAATTCTCATCTAATGCGTATGTTGCTGAATGTGAAAGACTACGCTGTCTTCGTCATCAGCAGAGATTTTAATTTTCTTTTTTAACTGATATCTGTTTATTATTGTTTTTCTGTGTTTTTCCTAAACCCATCGTCTGCTTGACAGGAAAGTCCATTTATGTACTACAGAAATTCGTAAATTCGAAAACTGAACGATTCCAAGCGGAATGCAATGGACTGCACATTATTGTAGAACGCCCTTTAGTTGAAGGGGAAAGTTTTCTTTTCTGTTCTATTATTGAATAATTAAAGTAATACTTTAATTATTCAATATTGTATAATTAAAGTAATACTTTAATTATTCAATAATAGAACAGAAAAGTTGGAGGGAAAAAAACTTTCCCCTCCAACTAAAGGGCGTTCTACAATAATGTGCAGTCCATATATATCTCTGAAATGACTACATTCCTTTGAATCGAATATGTGGAAATGTAGGCTAGAATCGTTTTGATATCATGGATTTCTTGTACAGTATATATACAAAATGATTTTTATTGCTGAATATTCATTTTTCCATCACTCTACGGTAGGCCTACTATTGAAACAACTATTCTATAATGCCGCTTTTCGATAGCAAATATATATATATATATATACTGTTCATTATTAAGTTATAATGTTATAAATCAATATAAAAAAAATACATCATTTTTACTCAAATAAACGCCACTCTACTCATGTGTTGGTAAAAATAAAATTAATGTAGCAATCGTTGTAATGTTTACAAACAAATATGACACGACATGACCTTATTTGACTACTTCGTCACGTAAGTGTGCGTGAGCACAAAATGGAACGTCATCAGTTGTTGGTTATTAAATTTTCGAAGATGGTTCATACCTAGCCTACTGTATTGACGAGAGAATCAAGCTGCCTTGCTGCTTAGATACTCATCTTTTCAGGTATTTTGACGTACTTAATTTGTGTAAAAGTAATTTTAATATAGGTTCTGCTAATCACATATACTTACTTTTCATATAAGTGAATATTTATTGGCTTTGGTGGCTTGTGAAAAACGTATTATTCGATCGGCAGCATCGAGTAAATTTCCATTCGTTCGGTATCGAACTCGAGCGGGCTGCTCCCCAGACGAAGAATGTTGTCTTTTTACATCACTTAGCTATTGAACGTACACGGCTTTTCTAGTTTTGTTTGTTATAAGTGACTTTGCTGCGTATGTTAAAATCAGATTCCATTTTCACAAGGTTTAATTTAGGCCTAGCCTGCTTCCGTACGTTCATTTTGACATCAGTGACAGTCGATCGTGCACATATACAGGGCGATGGCCGATATGATTCGGACAATTGGACCCATGTGTAGGACGTTCGACACTTTTCCGACTGGTCTTCAGACTAGACCTTATTTAGGGCTAGGTAAAAACTATTTAGACCTATGCCTGTAGTAGACCTTTCCTAGAAAAATCATAAATTGGTATTTAATTAAATATAATTAAATGGTTTCACATGCACTAATATTGTGTGGAGCTGTAGATTTCAGATTTCTTTATTAACTTCAACTGGCAGTAAAATACTGAATTGCGAAAAGTTTACAGTATATACAGATAAAATTGTTATTGAAAAGTACAGAAGAGAAACAATTGAACAACACACAGCACCACAAAGTTTAAAAAACACAGATAAAACACATTAAAAAAGCAGAAAAAAAGATAGCTAAGAAATAAAAATTTAAAAAATTAAAATAATCTCAGCAACAATTATAAATTGCCATATTAATTTTCATTATTCTTTTAAAAATTTGGGTAAGAGGAGATTAAAACAGGCAGTGAAAAAGTGGGAAAGTTTTTTTCAAAAAAAAAAAAAAAAATACATGTTAGCCTTGATCAAATCAATTCATCATTGTTTGTTTAAAAGTTTTACCATAAAGGGAACCATACTAGATCTGAACCTTTCAAAATTGGGCTTGATTTCGTTATACATTCAATGATTACGTAGTGATGTGATTTGTACTGTAGTGCATGTGATTTTTCGAAGAAACTGTTGCTTGGTCATTAAAATTAAGAAGATAAAAGATTGTCTTCCTATCTCAGTGTCCTGGGTTTAATTCCTGTAAGTTGCAGTTTTGTTTTTTTTTTTTCACAACAAACAATGTATTCCGTACCTCATTGAGTTTTGTTAAAAAGCAATGGGTGTTTGTCTTGTGTAAAGCCTGTCTCTTATACACATCTAGATGTGTATAAGAGACAGTTATTATTATTATTATTGTTAAGAGGAGATTAAAACAGGCAGTGAAAAAGTGGGAAAGTTTTTTTCAAAAAAAAAAAAAAAAATACATGTTAGCCTTGATCAAATCAATTCATCATTGTTTGTTTAAAAGTTTTACCATAAAGGGAACCATACTAGATCTGAACCTTTCAAAATTGGGCTTGATTTCGTTATACATTCAATGATTACGTAGTGATGTGATTTGTACTGTAGTGCATGTGATTTTTCGAAGAAACTGTTGCTTGGTCATTAAAATTAAGAAGATAAAAGATTGTCTTCCTATCTCAGTGTCCTGGGTTTAATTCCTGTAAGTTGCAGTTTTGTTTTTTTTTTTTCACAACAAACAATGTATTCCGTACCTCATTGAGTTTTGTTAAAAAGCATGGGTGTTTGTCTTGTGTAAAGCCTAAATGGATCGCCACTCGATTATTTACTAGGCGTACAATAATATTGGCCCTGATTCTTCCTTTGCCAATGTGCATATGAATATAGGGGAAACATCAAATACAGCTTTCACCAAATTTTAAACTTGGGCTTTTCCCCAGATGACACCAGTTCCTTAGCAGACCCTGAGCCTTATTGTGGATATGCGACACACCCCCGGTTAACACTTCATATCAAAGGGCCAGACAATTAAATTTTGTGCTGGGGCCTGTCATCACCTAGCTATGCCGAGCTGCCACTTCATGTTAATGTTCAAAGAAAATTATTTTGTCACAGTTAATAGGCAAGCTTGATTTATCTGATTTGTTTGTACTGTACCTTATACTTTCTTATGTTTCTTTACCTTAATATTTTATAGTCATATAAAAAAAAGTATGTTGTACCATTGTATGTAAAATTTCCTACACAGATTTCTTACACTAAATAACAGTCTAAATTTCAATTATGCAGAGCTTCTAGGGTGAATGCTTATTCCGGTTGAATTAATTATATAGTTCAAATTTTCACTTGCAACATAGATTACAAACACAATTCAATCAAGTGAAATGAAACAAACAATAGAAAGCAAGCAAGGGTTGCTGAGTGGGCATAAGCCCAATAAACAACTTCCCAATAGATAAAATATATGAAAAGTTTTGAATACATTGTCATCAATTAGTCTGAAAAAAGTTGGCAGATTGTCAAAATTTACATTAAATTAAAGGTTCATTACCTTGTGTTATTTGGGCTGAAAATAAAAGTAACCTTAACAATACGATGTATTCCTTTAATATTCATTCAATTATTAGATTTTTTCCAGTTAACAACACGTCATGCTCAGATTATAAATTTCCCAGTGTTCATTCAAGGAACATACCGTAGTTCAGTTTGAAAAAAATAACAAACCAATATTAGTAGTTCTTAACTAACCTAAGATCAAACTAATTTCCATGGCTTCTCCTCCAATTGATAATTTGTTAAGTGCATGAATGATCACTCTAAACAGGATCCTAAATGTCAAGATATTGGCTGCCTTATTTTGTTGATATTTCCCCAGCCCCAACCTTTTTAGCTTAAAATTATATCCATTTTTTTTTTTTTTTTTTTTTTAATGTGCCGGTACTTACAATATATCCTTGTTTTTTGGAAACAGTGGTGATTTGGAGAATTCTGAGAACTCTTGCTTCTTATACTGATCAAATTATTATTAAACATTGTGCATGCCATCAAATTATTTAGTTGGTTCTTAGTTTAAGTCAGGGAAATAATAGGATTTTATACAAATTACCTGAAGGAACCAGTTTTGTAAGGAGATTGTTGAATTTGATAGAAATAAAACATTTTTAAATTTAGATTACTTTGTAAATTGAATGATGACTCTGTACAGTATGGGTTTGTACAGTAGTTAGATCTAGTTTTCTCTATGCAATTGCAATTTATAATGATTATTCTCCCTCCCAGACACCATATCTGAGGGCTTTAGCAGGGATTCTCTGGCATTGTCGCTACAAATACTGTATAAATATTGGAATTGTACGAATGTGCAGTATGTTGTTGTTGTCGTAATCTATTCTAAAAACTTGGCGACACGACATGGACCGGACATGCGCACACGGATCCATTTGCATTTGTGTGCATACAGATATTTCATGACTCGACTTTAAATCAAATTGTTTTGTATTGCCATGTTTCTTCATTATTCACACTCATTAATGTTTAAAAGTAGACCTTTTCATATGTTAATGAATGTAGATAATTTGTGGTTTGACTAATTGTGACACAGCTTTGCAGAATACACATTAGCTATGCATTTTTTTTTTTTATTTCTTCAGAATAAGTTCATCTCATAATTATTTTATGGATTACAAAAATAAGAATATTTTTAAATATTATTGAAGGTGAAAAATGCTCAATATATTAAACATTCAGTATTATGGTAACGTAATTATATATTTTATTTGTTTTTGAGACAAATCTGAGATTGTTAATTTAACTACCGTAACTGTAACTAAACAATCAATTTAAACTAAAAATATTTCATAACCTTTGACATTGTACAAGAAGTTCAGAGGAAATTGTGGATAGAACCATCGGGAATATGGTAATGTTCAGAATAGTGAAGAATATAATTTGTGCATTAATGTTCATTATTGAAGAAGGTTTGCTATTTCCAAACAAGTGAAATTACTTATGCATGTTTAATATAGGCTGTAATATTCCTTTCCATACAGAGCAGATCAGAATGGCTGAGACCCAGAGACATCTATATTTCAACCCATATTCATAATCACATGGATGAATTTATTAGACAAGAACTGAACAAAAAAAGATAGACTTCTATTCTAATCAATAAATTTATGTGAAGATGATTATTAAAATTGAATAGTTTAAAGGAATAGGTAATGATGTATTTTTGAAGACATGGATAAGGATGATGTTTAAAACAAGTAGCGAGAATTATAAAAGATATCGTCTTTGCATGGTAATTAGCATCAAGGCGACAACCAGACTTGCTGAAGATGATTAGCCTTAAAAACAAAGATATTCCAGTTGGTCTTTATCCCATAAATATGAGTGAACTAGAATAAAGTAATACTGTAGGTTGGATTTTATTTACTCTAGTGAGACTGGGAGTGGTTGTTTTTCTCTGGTATACAGTAGTATAAAGCTTTTTTTTGTAACAGATTAATTTAGTTATTACTGGTAAAGTAATAATTAGTATTGTTTATTCTAAATTTCATTTAATGGTCTATACGGTATAATATTAATTATATGCCTCCATAAAGTAAGCCTGAAAATTTTAACTAATGTCTCCGACACCAAGTGTTATCTATACAGTTTGTAACCCATTAATGTTTGTAAGCCCATTCCCAATTTGAATTAAATTGAATTACTGAAATACATAAGGTTTTTAAGGTATGAAAAAGTACTGTACACGTACACACATTCAACAGAGTAAAGATACTGCTTGGAGTTCTTTTTTTTTTCATGATTTATGATCGGTATATTTTAGCAATTTTGTATCGACATTTCATCCCAACATGTAGGGGAGCTGTGGTTTCATTTGTGATTGAGATGTTTTCCTTCCAAATCCAGCATCCTGGGTTTGAATCCTATCTCAAGACTACAGGTATATTTCAAACTCAACTCCCCAAACCTTAAACCGGGCACTCACCGATGTGAGTCTGAAGAACGCAACGCAGCGACGTGTACGCAATGGATCATTTTTAATGACAATCGGTTCAGACTGGTACTGGTGATCGGCAAGCGGCGTCACATCGTCTAGCCCTCATATGGAATGGAGTTGGATTCATCGTGCAAGGCAATGAGTGCCGAGCTTTATAAAAAAAAAACTTACTGTAGAATTGTAAAGCATCATTCCATCCTGTAGTTGATGAGTGTACTTGCTGTTGGATGTAAGGCTTAGGAATAGTAATAAAACAAAACATTAATTGTCGTTTAAATTGAAGCCAACTTTTTGATTGATTATATCTTTTAGTTGCCTAGGAAGTTTATGCTTCTGCAAATAGGCCAAATATATTTGTTTTCATTACCACCATTTACCTAGTTACGTATTCTATTTTCATTCGTATGCAAGCAAGGACAACAGGCTATATTACCATAATCATTTCAGATACTCAGCTATGAAATTCAACGCATAAATAATCTTAACATTGAATAATATTAAAGAACTGCAGATTCAAGTAACAATCTCACATAAAAACTGAATGTTGACTACTGTGTTGTTACCAAATAATGCTTAGTTTACAAAAATGAATGAATAAATTTGTGTATTTGTATATTTATATTTAAAAAAAAGCATCTATTATTAAATACAGTATACTTAAAAATAATAATAAAGATTAATAACAAATTTGTTAAATAATATTAATTAACATTATAAATATTACTTAAGTCTAATTTTATTAAATAATAAGTTGATAGAAAACTGAAATAAGAAAATTTGATATTCATTGTTAATGTTGCACAAATCGGCTTATTGCTCATAATGTTTGCATGAAGCAAAGATATACAGTAATAATATTCTAATAAACGCCCCATCAGAGCCTCATTTTAGTGAATGCCTCCCTCGAATAAACGGCCCACGGTGTACAGGTTTTTCTCAAATAAACACCCCCTCCCCTCCCCAAATGTCTGTATACAAAACTAATGGAAACATCATTGTATATTGGGATTGTGTTATCATCAATCTGATTAGTAACAAAAATCTTCGTAATTTTGTTAAAATTCTAGCTCTTTAAAAGTCAGATCAACCAGAAGCAAACCTGTACAGTACCTTTATTGAAAATGAATGTTATCCTCATTACACTAATACTGGAAATTAGGACTTCTGGATGACATACATGATAATAGACCCTAAGCACCAAGCTGAAAGTTTTGAACGTGCTCGTAGCCCTGGACTGAACATGGCAATGTGCCAACATGGGGGAAAAAATGAATTGTTTTATGACATTTTTGAATGCATTCCATGAAAATGAAAGATGTTGCATCTGAGCTTACATTTTCCATTGTTAATTTCACTGGGCTAAACATTGCCTTCAAATTTTGTTTTGCTTACGAGTAATTTTTTAGTCGTGATGACATAGTACTCCACCACCCTCATCATTTCCAAAACATTAACTTAAAAAAATACATAAAAATTGACAAGAATTATTTTACGAACCTACTGCCATCTGATTTATAATTGATTTTTTTTTTATAGAAATTGCCATGACAATTTATTTTAGTTTTATGGTGAATTGGCTGCACTTTGTCTGTTTCAGCTGGCTCATGAAGTGCAAGGTTCCGTTAGATAGCGAACCATGTACAATAATCATGCATGTGCATGTAAGAACACTATACACTCTGGAAAAAAAGCAGAGCATTGTCTCCTTGTGTATTACCCAATTCACCACCAGAAAAACCCCACCTAGAAATAAGTCTTCAAGCTTTCATGGTGTATTCTTGGTGCGTTCTTACTGACGAAATTCCATCAAATCTATGCCCCACCACTTTTGTATGAAATCTGATTAGAAATCTATATTTATTTCTCACAATCAATTTGGTATACTGAATTGTTAAACTTTTCAACACCGTATTCATTAAAGAACCATGCAATTATGATTTTTAGTGAGGTCTATAGAATATAGACACCCTCACAATTGCAATTCTTTTTATTCATCCGTAAAACATTTTATTTTATTTATTTCCTCAGTGTGGGTGCTTCAGGCAGAACTATTTTGCTAAATAGAAAAACAAAGACACTTATTTTTAAATTCTAAAAACTATTTTTATTCTCTACCACCTACAGTACTACTTCTGAAGATCTTTCGAAAATAGAGTTCGCTAAAACAAGGTGTAAAAAAATTGTTTGCGTGATAAGCCTACGTAGTTTCCTTAGGCCCACCTTAACATTTATTAAATGAACAGTATTTAAAGCCGAGTGATAAATCCAGCCTTTCTGTTTGGCATACAATGCTGTGATGAATCGAATAATTACACACTGAAGAATCCCAAGATGGCAGATATATTTATTGCCTTACCGTGAAAATGTGAAAAGAGTAGGAAGACCATGTAGGCAGAAAAGAAAGTGAATTTAATTGCTTTGACAGGTAACCAAAATCTTCAGTACCACAGTTTATTACTATTAATTGAAATTCTAGTATAATCCTAACATACAGTAAATTCATAGTAATGTATTATACAATGTTTTATTAAAGAGGTCTTTAGAGATTCTATGCATTGTGTGACCTTGATAATATAATGATAGATAATATTAGAAACAAGTATTATAGCATCTTCTACTGAGATGAATTTGTAATATTTATAAGGTTTTTCCTCATGCATGTTAATGTGGCTGATAGAATTACTGTAACAAAATACATTTATTTGTAACGATACATCAACAATCTTTAGTAAAGAAACTTTGCACATTAAATCAAGTTCGATATTAAAGATTCCAAACATACACTGCATGATGTATATAATTATTAACTTCATTTATTCATATCTGATTGTTAGACATTAATTACCATATTGATTTGAGTATAATATATTCCGTATTTCATTTCCAAGAATTTCAATTGTATGTCCAATTAATGTGCTCATATGGTTATTAATTGTTTTAGATGCTCATTTCTTTGAAGTACAATAATTATATTTTATCAGAAAGTGATTAAATACAAGAAAATTAAATTAATAAAGATTAACTCAAGGAGCATCAGCTGTTAACGAATCTCCAAACCTCTAAACTTAATCAAGATTTTTTGAGAGAACTCTTTCTTGCCAGTCCATATTCTTTACTTAAATTGGGGCATGGAAATTCTGGAAAGAGAACATCTGAATGATTTGTCTTTGGCACGAAATAATTGTTGATAAACCCCACAGACTTAAGTTACATTGTCACTGGTACAGGTAGGCTGGATAATTTTATGTGGTTTCAAGTAGCAATACCGTGCTGCATAACATGTAGATAGAATTTGCTAGTTGTATTATATTTGGAGTAGATTTCAACCAATAAAATCAATATTATGACTCCAAATCAATTGTGATAAAAATAGATTCATAGATTCGTTGAATTTAATTAAAACTCTGTTGCATGCTATCTTATACATTAATACCATCATCGCTTCATCTTGAAAAGTGCTAATTAATTATTTTACTCATAAAAATATGAATCTGTTTAAACTTTGTCCTAATTAATGATTTACTTTCTTAAGATTAATATTCCTTTAGATTAAATTAATATTGTTTCTCAGTTTGTAGTATCAGTATTACTATTTTTTTAGCACAAAAACTTTTAAGCACATTGAAAAGGGACTTTTTATGCACGTTTTAAAAGAACAATTTAAAAAATCAAAATAATCCTTTAAAAAATTTTGTTGATATTTGTTCAAAAGATTTTATGGTGATTTTTTTTGTTATAAAATATGTTTTCTGTTTTGACATTTGGTATTCAGATTCTTTTAATGGTTCTAAAGATCAAAGGTGACTTGATGAATATTTGAAGTGCATGCAATGGATTGTAGCTTTGAAACCAGCCTCTATTCATGATTAATATTGATTAGTGTTTATATAGAACCTTTTACAATCAACGATTTTGTTGAAGCTTTTTCTAACAATATTACCACTGGTCATTAGATTCATGACAATATACCTATAACCTCCTTTAATGGTGTTTGGAAAACATTGCAAACTTTGCTGCCATACAATAATTTTACAGTACTCAGACAAATCAAACAGTGTCAAATTATTTTTCCAAGTACCCATTTATACTCCTGGGTGAAGAGTATGGTATGTACAGCCATAACACCAGTGCTGGTTCGAACAGTACATTCGCCTATGGTTCTGGAGTTGGAAAAAGTCTTCTCGGATAAAGACTACTGTATAAACGGTAGGCCCAATGTACAGTATGTACAATTGGCTCATGTGCACTATAAAGAACCCAGTATCTGGTACCGGTTTACCGTGTAACTCAGACACAAAAGGACCCTTAGGGGAAAAGAAAGTTACTGTATGGGCTAGTCCATGCCTCTACAAGTACGATGATTCTCATATCAGAGAGGCCTGTACAAGTGTAGGAAGATAGATAGACAGATGGGGGAAAAAAAGGTACTGTCTCACTGGATAATACATTATATTTTTTGCAATCATTTTTGCTTTCTCAAGTTAGTAGTAATTTAGAACAATCGGAGATGTTTACTTTAGGTCTGTGTGACATAACTTTTCTCTTCTATAGCTCTGTTCACACCAGAATTTTATGTGACAAATTTGTGTGATATGCCTATATACTGTAGGCAGAATGATGACTTATAAGTAAATTATACCCAAGTGTGGGCATATCACAGTTATTTCTTACATAAAATTTGATATAGTGTGGACAAAGCGCAAGTGTCTGTACTGCGGTCCTGCTTGACATTCTTGATGTAAAAATTATTATGTCATCCCTCTTCACCATCTTGGTTTATAATGTCTTGGCTTTCCTGATTCAAAGTGATTCTTTAACTTATAATTCAGTTTTTTTGCATCCCGATATGAACAATTTGTGGCACACTTCAAACCAATCTTGACGTCAGACCAATCTTGAAGCAACATTTCCAGAAGACAAATGGATTGTTCGTGAAATGCAGTGCATTGTTATTTTGTTGGATCAACAAAAATGCAAATCTATCCTTATAATATTAATCCATACTGTAGATCTAAATGAAATTAACTCTGTATCCTGCCTGCCAAAAGAGTAGGAATATGATATGCTAGATTGAATCGATGATTGCATCTCTTGATTAATATTCGGATGAATTTTGCTAGATGTTTAGCGTTGCCATATTACGGTATATAAAATGCACTGCAAATTTATAAATTATAATTAATGAATTTCTTAATTTACTTACGTAATAAATAATAAACTATTTTTTCTTCATTCATGAACTAGGAATATATCAAGGATTGTATGGTATAAAATGACAAAATAAGATGAGATGAGGAAGAGCCCATTATCCATAGAATTATAATATGAATGGAGGTCAAAGGAGATGTTTGTATTATACCATTAGTTAGCAATTTCAGATTGTTATTAAACCTGGTCATTAGATACTTCAGAGTCAAGTGCAAATGATCCTTATTATCAGAAATTTTATATTTTATGTTATTTAAACCTTGCCTAGGCTTAGTAGAATAGCATATTGACTTATTTGTTATTGTCGCCATGACTGTCGCAGTGATTCTCATAAATTCACAAGTAGAGCAATACAATTTTACATGATGATACCATGGTCATCATCATAATTATCATTATTGTATTAACCCCTATCAGTTTTATTAATATCATCATTATCGACATCTCATCATTTTCATCATCACCATCAATTTCATTATTATTATTATTATCATCTCTTCATTGTCATCCTCATCATGATCAATTGTATTAATAATATTAGCACTATTATTTTTTTCATTATTGTCATTATTACTCATCAATATTATCGTCATCATCATTGTGTTCATCGTCATCTTTAGTTTCATTATATAATTAGTATCATTATCATACCATACATCATCATTATTGATGTTTTTAGAGAGTGATTAAGTTCTCTAATATTGACAATCCTTGGCCTACATGCCTGAATATTGAATACAAAAATGTTTGTTGTTACTTTAATATCATTAGGATGCATGGTATCTATAAAAAAAAAAACATTGTGACATGTAACTGCTTGGAATATGTATGCATGACAGGTCAGGATTGACATAAACATTAGCTTTGGTAGCTACAGTGAAGTGGACAGCCTTGGCCTCTTTCAACTGCTGACTGTACTGCTAGTACTGTAGTCAGCTCCATCATTTATCGCTTGCACACGTTTATAATTAATTACAATGTAGCTATAGCGTTTCAAATATTTTTCAATCTCATGTGAGGTTAAATTGTTATTTCTGAATTCATCATGATTCTTATGAGCTCACATCAATTTATGTATTGAAAATGAAATCATCCAGAACTTTCTATCATGTGAATGGCTGAGATTCCACATATTATTTATTTTGTTCGTTTATTTCTCATCCACTACATAATAAATGATAATAAATGGAAGTCAAACTGAGTGTCATAAAGGCCTACACTACGTGTTGGATACATGCGTGAAATTCTGATTTGTCCATGGATGCTATGATTGGAAAGTGAGCGTCTTTAGAATTGAATAATAGGATAATGGTGGAGAAAAGATCATAGTTCATTGATTGTCATTTGAGTGTGACTCAACCACAAATAATACCGTAGGACATATAATGCGCCATCTACAATATCTTGTAACCTATTCCGAAGCATAGCTCAAAATGTCATGCACAGTGTTCAAATTTCCCCTGTTCCCTTGGGACTTCCTAGTCGGGCAGTTAACACAACTTGAGACCAATGCCATTGCAAATCATTGGCATTCTACCTGGTACCCATTTTTACATGTTCGAGAGGTACAGTATAGTGACAAACATAATTTAAAGTATCTTGTATATACACATAAAATACTTAGGCAATATAATCAGCTTCAGAATCGAGCCCACAACTTTGGGTTTGAAGCCTAAACCCTTCAATTGTGCCACAAACTTTTATAAGAGTTGAAACTATAGTACTTACACAATTTAAAGTATCTTGCATACATTTAAAATACTTACACAATATGATTAGCTACGGAATCGAACGCACAAATTTGGGTTGGAAGCCCAAACATGTCAACTGTTCTGTACACACTTTTATGAGGGTTGAAACTAGTACCCTTTTTTAAATGTCAACATGAAACTCTGTTGGCAAAATATAATACAATTACTCTTGTTGGTAATTATTCATTTATAGTAAGAATTAAGATTGTCTGAGTTGTCACATAAATATCACTGTATACGCTTGCCTTTGAATAATTATCAATCCTTGACATTTCAAACTTTGAATTCCTTTTCAGTGTACAAATAAAGTCTTAATATTATTTATTGATGTAATTTCTGTAGATCACTTAAATCTGGTATTTACCATTTTGTATTTTCTAGCCATAGCATTTATTTATGATTGAAGTATCGAAAAAAAAAAAAATAGGCTTTGATATGAGGAAGGAGTTACTAGATACATGTCTTCTATTACTTTAAGTTTCAGCATCTGATTTTTTCGGGAAAGTGCAACATCTATCAACCTGAATAATTCTTACAATTTTTTTTTTCCCATATTTGAAAGGCGACCCTCTTCTTATACTCTTTTTATCTATTTCTGTTAACAATTTGAAAAAATATATTTCTCAAATGAAGGATTTAGCCTTATAGTATAATTCAGAAATTTGTATTAACTGTATTTTGTATGTGTTTCTGAGGGTAATCATTGGTTTTAGTCACTACGCCTAGAGGCTACGGTAGACTCTGCAGAATATTATCATTGTGAAATATATCGTATCATGGTGTATTTGGTATGATTTATATTGTATCATAGTACTAACTGCAATAATCTTTCCACTAAAGTCCATACAGAAGACTACTTTTTGCCTAGGCCCTAACTATTGTATGCATCATTGCCTGTAATATATTGTTTGTACTACTGTATATGATGATACAGTTTCTATCTTTTGCTTAATAAATTTTGGTAGTAATCAATTTAAGAATTTTTTGTTATTAAACTGCAGTAAATCAGTGAAAAGAGAATTAGTATAATCTGTTGTCATTGTTATGTTACAGATATTGACCAGGTTGTAATAAATTTTTGTAATGAATTACTTGTTGTTAAACTGCAGTAAATCAGTGACAACAGATAGTATAATCTGTTTTTCATTGTTATGTTACTGATATACTGATATTGACCAGGTTGTAATAATAATAGTTTAAAATAACAATAATATGCACTAAGTCCGATTTAAGGGGAATACCTTTTGGGTTGTTTTCCCCTTAACGTTGTTTTTTTAATTGTTCTCTAATTTCTCCATTGTCTAAGTTCCCCTTAAGGTAGGTTTTAGTATATATATAAT
>NW_022701263.1:400556-403566 GCF_011630105.1 Anneissia japonica
AAAGGCGCTTAGCATTATTACCTCTGGGTCACTGGATAACATACAATGGCAAACCAGCACAAAGTCCAACCTTCTCATATCCCGGGGGTGTATACCTAGTCGTGCGTTACTTGTTTAGCGCACAAAACTAGTACATTCAATGCCACATCATCCTACCAGTTACCCATTTATACTCCTAGGTAGAGAGAGACAAAACAGATAAAGTGCCTTGCCCAAGGACACAAGCGACTTGCACAGCGAGAGTTTCAAACCCCTGACTTTAAGGTTGGGAGTCCAAGCCACAACCGATCCGCCAATGGCTTCTACACTACGCTTGTAGACTTTGAACTGCCTAGTCTACGCTTGTAGTCTAAGAAAGAAAATGCATTTAGTCTTCAAGACACAGCAGGTTGAATGAGCCATCAGTTCGACCATTGTCCAGGTATTGGAAATATCAAGTTTTGCCCAGTTGTTCATTTTGTTAACAACTTGCATAGTGATGTACCGAAATAGACAGTTTTATTTCATTTGAGTTCCACACTTGCCATTCAGATTTTTACTCACTGGTTAATGTTATTCTTGGCCAAGTAGCCTATGTGTTTCGGAAATGAGTTTACCAGCTACATAAATGTGTCTTTTCATGGAAGAGTTTATATTTTGTAAAAATGAGTGGGCAAGAATTGTTTAGATTTTCAATTTAAGTCCCAAATTTAATCTGGTATCAAATGAATATCTTTGAATCAAGATTAAGTAGCATTTTCAAATCATTAAAGTCCTGTCTCTACAAACTCTCTATCTAAATACTTATTACATACTCTTGACTGCCCATGCACAATATTATACAAATCCACATTTACCTACGGTACCTAGGCATGTCTACTAATAAGTACAGTACAGCACTCAATAATATGCAGAGTGTTCACAGTAAGAATAGAATGTTTGGAAAAGTTGGATGTCAGAAGATATCTTTTTTTGGCAAAATAGGATAAATAAGATTAGTTACAAAAATCGAAAAAGGAATGAGAAGGTAAACACAGACTGATAATAGAAACTTGTGAAATGTACAGGCAGAGAAAGTGTACAGTCTGCATGCTTCATGGAAAAGCACTGTTAATATTAATACTTAGAGGGCATACTAAAAGAAAGAGCCCTTGTGGCAAACCAATGAAGATCACATGGATACATTATGAACTCAGCAATATTGAAAGGATATGGAGATAAGTGCATTGTCTTTACTCAATTCCCCTGTGCTTTGACCTACCTATGAAGTATGTCCAGCTAATCTACATGGATTAGTGGTATCATCAGATCAGTGCGTTGTCATACATACTTGATTCAGAGACTGGCTTCAGCAGTGTCTTAGCTGCATATACTACTAATCCGTTGGGGATTTTTATCGATGATGTTGTAATAAAACAGTATGTTTACAGTATTCATTTGTAATACCATGAAAAAAGGAAAGGTGGAGAGAAGATTAATGAGGAGTAAGAGGGCAAAGAGGAGGAGGAAGACAGATAATGTAAGTTGGAGAATAACGAGGAGGGAGGTGAGAATCTGAGTGGGAGAATGATTTATTTGGTTCTGAAAAATATTCTTCAACAACAATTTATCAACAAGCGAACAGAATCAAAGCATTAAAGCAAAGATACTAGAGACACAAGATAGAGCACTTGCATAGCAAAAATGAGGTGGAAATACGTCATCCTTTACGAAAGTCCAGACATGCTGTAAACGGTGCCCTTCTGTTATCAATAATAGCAGTTTACGCAAGTTGATCCAGACCACATCCGGATGTACAGGGTGCCCTTCTGTCATACGAATACGATTCTGTGCTTTTGTGTCTGTCATTTTGTTCTTTTGATTTATTTATGCCTATTTGTTTGTGTCTTATGGATAGTGGCAACAATTTCTACCTCCGCAAAAGGAGATTATGTATTCATAGTTATTTGTTTGGCAGAAGTGTTTTAGCTCCAGCCGTATTTAGCTCCAGCCGTACGCGGTACCCCATTTTTTGAATTCCAACCATGCATTTTGGTGAAAGAGTTTTTTTCTGTATCTTTGATTAAAGTTACAATATTAAGGAAAGAAACAAGTTGAACCTAGAATAAAGAAACTTAGACAAGGACTTAAAGCCTCACTATATTTCCATTTGGGTTAATATCAGAAAGTAAAATGAGACGAGTATTATAGAAAAAATACAAATATTAATACTACTGAAAGGACATACAGTAGAAATATAAATTTGTATTTCATGATCTATAGATGTAGTGAGATGATAAAGAAATTCTGACCTGTAGTTAAAATTAATCTTATATACTGTGCTACTGGTGGCCTTGATTTTACTTGGCAGTGAATTCCAAGATTTAAAGTAAATGCAATTTTACTAAAACCTAGATTGCCCTTTGCCATTTAGCAGTGGTTCTTAGGAGTTGTATGCTGAGAAAGACTACAGTAGTGAATGAGAAGGTAGAACATGGGTAGGACAATGATAAGGGGTAATGGGAAGTTGGAGAAATTTTGAGGTAGATATAGTGTAGTTAGACACCCATGAACTACCTGTAACATCATCTGCTCAATTTAGTTACACATCATGCTACTGTACACTGTAATACCATCTACCTAACATGAAACGAAAAACTTGACAAACCTTGACACCATCGTCATAGCCACCATGCTTTGAAAATACTGTTGGGTTTGCATCCATCAGAGCGTAGTAGGACAGTAGAGGGTAGTACAGTACAACCCCTCATTTACGAACCCCGATTTTACGAACGTAATATAAAGGTGATGACGTCATAAAAATTGAAGCGAAAGATTTAAAAAAAAAAAAAAAACCCGCTCGAATTGTACCTGTTATTACCATGCATACAACACAACACACCATACTATACAGTACTATGTAATTCTCAAGTGAAGGAGGCCCTCTAATGGGCCTCTTCAAAGTCTTCTGTTTTTTATGGCTTCACAAATGTGCATGCGACAAATTTTACTTCTCTTTCAAACATCGTTTTCAGCTTTAAAATTCAACATA
>NW_022701263.1:403682-474093 GCF_011630105.1 Anneissia japonica
TCAGACTTAGCTGCGTAAGCCTGTAGGCCTAGCCTAGGCCAGTGTAAGTAGTATCAGTGCAAATATATAGGAATTTGTGTCAACCCCGATTTTACGAATACCCGAATTTACGAACGGCTCTGGGCCCGTGCCGTACGTAAATGAGGGGTTCTACTGTATATCAAATTATATACCATAAAAATTTAATGTACCTTCTTTTTGTATTAGTTATCACCTGTATTGTTGAAAACACCTGCTAGAAACAGAGTGCACTAAGATACCAATTAATTCCCCATGAAGTAATATATAGCTCTTCAGCAGAATAGTGATTAATACCTTTGCAATATTATTTTCATCTATTATGGACAGGTGTACCATCCTAAATTTTATTTAATTCTGTGTTTGATTATGACATTTGCATTGATTTACTTTATTGAAAATTTATAGTATATTATTAATTAATTTATAAGCCAATTTATGGTTTGAACTGCACATGTCCAGTGGTATCCAAGGCTAAGCTACATATACCAGCATTGTGTGTGTGTTTGTTTATGTCGACTAACCTTGATATGAGCTTGCACATTTCAAAGCTATGAATTGGCTTATTTTATTTTTCAGGCAAATGTAAAAACTTTTTGTCATAATATTGATTATTCCTGATAAACCAATTTATTCCATTTACAAATTTTAATTGTCAAAAAGGTTGAGACCGATAAAAGATATGAAAAGACGGGGTAGCAACAGCCAACATATTTCATGTACCTTCATCTCACTATAAATTCTCAAATATAACTACTATTTAGTATTAATCTGTAATGTGTGAACATACAATTAGAGACCCTGCAAAATACATTTGTTATGATAGTAAATAGGTCAACTTTAGTAGTGTTCCTATCTTCAAGCGTTCAATGTTCCATATCTCTATTAATTGTTCTTTAACCTTTTCTAATATGCACAGATATTGCTTGCTGTCATGAGAATATGGATTCTTTTTTATATTCAATTGTTATTTTTGTTTTTTTGTGAACTTTCAATTATTTAGTTACACATTGCTATAGGCATACTGTAAGGTGCTGCTAAGCCATTACAAGTTAAATAGCTAGAAAACTGTGGTTTGATGTCTTTGGTGGTCTTGACTAAAGCAGCTTGGGTAGTGTTACTGCAGGTAAATGCTTAATATTTGGGACCTTCTGTTTAATTGTTTTCCTCTTTTTGAAAGCTGTGGATATTATATTTACTTATTTATTATCTTATGAATATTGTTATTGTGATAATAAAGTATCATAAATGTGAAAGCCAATTCCTGATTATTGCATTTTATTCAGCATCAGCTTTATTCTCCACAAGTGAAAGCAGTACATGCAAATGTAGCCATTTTAATTAATGTAATATAAGTGTTATTGGTATGGAACATTGCCCAGGGCGGGGGAAGCATGTACCTCTGCATCTTGGCATTAATGAAACTGCAATGATTTTTCATCAGCTAATGGTGGCTTCCTCATTCCTACTATAAGTAGGTGGATTACGATAGAGATAATTGTTCTCATGTTTTCCCTCTTTATCAGATAATATTTAATAAAATGAAACATTTCAATGTTATATTATAATGATTTACATTCCCCTTTTCAACATCCCATATCTTTTTATATTTAAAAAATATATTTTTAATCAATGATTCCAAATACCATAATGGTAGTTGTGGTATCACTAGTGGCTGCAGTGTTTGTGATGGCAACAATATTTTTGGTGGTGACGACGATTAACTTCTGGAGTCCTTCTGGTGGTGATTGGGCAGTACACCGAGAGACAATCCCGTACTCCTTTCTGAATAATGTACTGTGTTCTTTAATGTGCACACAGGCCAGAATGCACGTGGGACCAATAGCTTAAACGTCACATCCGAAAGTCGGTGCGCTATTGTAACTTCCATTTCAGCCCTCCAGCTGAAACACAAGGAGGGCAGCGGAGACCTAGAGATCTCCACGTACACAGTGGCTACTACCAGTTTAGCCGACTGAGCTACGCTGCATCTTTCCATCAAGGCCAATGGAAGGCACCATTTATTGCAAAAATAATCAGGCGTAAATCCTAACTAATTATGTACCTGTACAGTAGAAAGCATAAAAAATAAATGAAGTGATAATCGCATTACTTTTACAAATACTTTTTTTTTTATTGTAGAAGTGGTTGGTACAATGGTTATGTTTCTGATTACCTTCCAATAAGGGACTTATAACCCTCGTTCAGCCAGTCGCTGGTATCTAGCTAGAGAAGATACTAAATCTATGTTATTATTAAGCTGCACTCAACTGGTTAGTTTTACCATAATTGGTCCCGTGCAAATAGCCCAGGAAATTTACCTCTCATGAAAACTTACCAAGACAAGTTTAGTTTAACCGAGTGGCTGGTGCCCAGTAACACTGACTACAGTAGCTGAGATTTACCGAAAAGTCCAATGCGGACACTTGTCTCAGTTAAACTTCCCGAGTCAATCAAACATTACTCAATGGATGATTTCATGGATTAACACCCTCAATAGTAGATTTTCACGGCTCAGTTAGTTTTACCATTTATCGCAGTAAAGATAACTGACTCAAAAAATCCAAATGCGGAGAGCCGTAAGATTTAAAAAGTTACCGACGGTCTTAATTTCTTTCATTTTTTACGTCCAGTGCGGTTGTGGCTTTAGTCTCTCTCCACCTAGGAGTATAAGTTGGTACCTACTGTGGTAGGATGTAATTACCAAGCGCTGACTCTAGCTGCTAATGGAATGGTTGCTCCCCAGGAAGCTAAGGGGTATGTTTCCATTGGTGTTTGATCCTGTGGCTAGAGGTAATATATAAGGCACATAGAGGTAACTTATTGCAATGTGCAATATATAAATGGAGTATCATTATAATAATTATTTTATTACTAATAATATTATCAAATACTAAACCATTTTCAATTAATTAATCGCTTCAAAATGAAAAATAGAACTAGAAGGCTGTCCGGGAATGCACCAGGGTGAATGGTGACCCCGAAGAGTATTTGCATCTTATTTTGCCTATCTTCCCATCCATGTCAGTTCTGTCATAAAATAAATATACATAAAAATAAATAATTAAAATAAAATTAATTAATGAATTCAAAATAATAATGCAGAAAAAAGGCTGCATGTACACTCTGCAGGTGGAAAATGGCACCGCAAGCAGCTCTAATAAAGGATGGATACGTGCGCCTAATAAGATGACATTATTATTATTATTATTGTATTATTAACATAAATAATATCCAAGTTTAATGATTACAATATTATAATAATATAGTACTATTATTAATAATTATGTGATTAGTGTTGTCTTTTTAGTCATGAGAAAACCCCTGAAAATTTATTATGAGAATAATTTTCTTAGTGTTGTTTTTAGTTGTAAGAAAACCCCTTATAATTTCAGTCCAAATTAACCCTTGACCTAAGAAGAGGACGCGATTACCTATCAATCTGATCACCTTTCTACAATAACCAATGAAATCACAAAGCCTTACATTGATTTAGGATGTGGGTATAATTGTTTTTCTCATCCAAGACTAGCTTGACTAGCCTCCTGTCAAGTTGTATTTGATTTTAGATACTTTGCATCATCATATCTAATTAATATTAATCAATAGTGTCATTATTCATAGATTCTGTATATTATGTGCTCATATATTATACATGTTATTCACAAAAGAGAAACATGAAATGAATTTGGATTTTTTATATTCAATAATGAGCAAGTGTGCCATTAGACATGGTCCACCAGTTACCTTTACCAACGTTCTCATGTTGACTGTACAGTAAAATCAATACGCATTTTCTGAGACCGTAAAACACAGTATGCAGATGCAGTGTATGTTTATTTACAGTGCTATTGATTCCGTGGATTGTCACGCGAGCACTACAGCTTGATATCGTAGCAACTTTACACTTTGCACATTCAGCTCGACCCGACTAGCTTTCTGTGGGGTAATTAAATTTCACATGCTGAATACTTGCTCTAGTTATATCATGTGTGATAACCCAGATTGAATCTTCATTATGTTTATGTAATTAATATTGTTGATGGTTAATCACCACCTTAATACAAAATTAGTTTTATTGTTATTGGTATTTCAATTATTATTGATAATGATGTCATTTTTTAAATTATTATTTTTATCAGTTTTCAATACCAAATGCCATAGATTATGCTACTGTAGTTTGAGTATTTATTTCAGACATATTCTTCTTAATCATTAATTTTAGTATCCTATTAGAATTAATGATTCTCTTGATGTAAACTGTTCCGCACGGTCAGTGAAATGCATAACATTATGATTGTAAGATTGAATGAGATTTTTAATGAGCTGTTCTGTTCATCTTCCAGCTAAAATATTGCATTTTCATTGCATAATCCACAGTCATGTTGCATTTCCATGTTCTATGATTCTCATTCAATAGTTTTCTAGATAATAAATTATTGAAATATAAGTAATATGAAAGCCCACCTCTGGCTTTTAGTGTTTCCCAGTGTCACTTTAAAAATGCTTACATAATTCAGTTTCTACAGTATGTTTAGCTAAATAAAATTAAGAATAAGTTTTAATATTTTTAAAATGTTTTTTGTTATACCTTTTCTCACCATAATAATGTTTCTATATTCATTATTAAATAGGCACTTAAATCCAAGGATTTTTGTGGCTTACATTAGTTGTTTAAATTTTCGTTATTTACGGTATACTGTATATATACAGTAATCAGTGTTATTTTGTGGATGACAGTTTTGCCCAACTGTCAGTTAGGCTTCTTCAGATAGGAAGGTCTGCTCATTGATGCTCTGGTTGTTGCTAGGTCTTACGCAACGATACGCTCTAGTTGTGTTCTGCAGTTTGTTGTATGTGTGATAATTGGTGTGTGCCTTCGTTTCTTTATTTCGTTATAAATTTGGACTTTAATATGTATATTCTTGATGTTTTTGTCCTAACCAAGGAAAAAAATTTTCATGATGAATAAAGTTATCTATGTCTACTGTATGTTATGACTATGATTCTATTCATTTTGTTTAAACTCCTGTTTTCTGGTGCCTATAGATTCCTTGATTTCCTATTTTAGCCAAGCTTGTTCTTTGTGTAATATATTGATATTTCCCAGTTTGGTATGTGATTGTCTTTTAACATGCAATCCGTTAGAGCTGATTTATGTAATTCATTAGACTATGCTTTTCTGCTGGCCCTTTTTTTTAACTCCAGTATAGTATTGTCTTCCACATCTTTTTTATATGCTCTTTCATCCTTGTTTTTGTCAGTGCTCTGCCAGTTTTTCTAATTTAAACTTTCTCACAGTTCATTAAACCTACAGTATTTGATACTCTACTCTATATCTTCTTTATTGATCTTGTTTTTTGGTCGAAATACAGATGTTAGTTTGGATGAAATATGTGCCGATTTCATTCTTTGAATGCTACTATTCTTATCTTTTCTGAGAAAATCACCATATTTCAACATGGACCATTAAAAAAGGTACAACAGGAAATGGATAGAGGAAAATCCTAGAAACTGAATAATATAATAATAATAATAAAGGCTTTGTTTAAATATGGAAAAGCTTGTATCACCCAAAGGTGTTCTTCTACAAGGCCATGATATTGATGAAATACTAAAAAGATTAACACCATTAACTAAACAATTTTTATAAAAGTAAACATAAACAAATTCAAAAACTTACACCACTGGGTAATAACTGTTTAAATGAATAAATATTTGTTGCATTTTGAACTGCACTTTTAAGACTGTTCCATAATTTGGCACCACGATACAAAAAACTTTGCTTTTTGTACTCCGTTTTGGGTTTTTCCAAACACAAGACATCATTAGATCTTGTATGGTATTTTTCTTCCTTAGGGGTAAACAATATGTTGAAGTATGGTGGTACTTGATTATGGAATATCTTGTACAAATTATACAAAGTAATAGCCTCATTTCAATACAATTTGACTTCAAGTTTAAGTTTTTCAGGGCTTGTGTACTTGAGTCACTTGAGTACTCGAATCATTAAACAACAGCTGAAAGTAACTGTTGGCGTACTGTACATTTAAAGCCCCATTCCCGGCAAAATTTCAATTTTTATGAAAAATCTAATTTTTGTATAATCTTATAAAGATTTACAAATATAATACGGAATTGCTAGTTTAACTGAATTTAGACATTCCTAAGAATGAAAAAAATGTAAAATAAGACTGAAATTTGATTTTTTGTGTTCCAAAAAAAAAATAAATGCGGATGAATTTTTCATTTTGATTTTGCGATAGGTCGTGCGAAGAAATAACGTAGGCGCCGAAAACATTAGCCTATCCAGCGCTGCTAGGCTAGGCCTAGCCTTACCTCGATTTAGGTTCTGTTATCACACATAAAAACGGCCGAAATGATATTTTCCGTTGCTAGTATTGACACTTGTGAAATATAATATTTCATAGGAATTATTTCAAATTTGTTAAAAAACTGATTCTGACAGAGATTTTGACACTTAAACAAACATATCTCAGCCAAACCGAACGACCGCATTGTGCGAGATGCGAAGTACAAAACCTAATATCGTTAGAGAGGGCGCACTTTATTTACTGTATAAAGTATACATAAAAGCGAGAGTATTCCAGTGGATGCGATCTACAACCTCTGAATTTGCCTAGTAACGATGAATTCGTCGAGAAAATGGTAATATTTTAAGGGAAATAGTCTGTATTTCTCTTTTTTTTTATTCTTTTGCGTAAAACTAAAATTCATGCCAATATTTTTCCATGATTTATAATAATTGGAGTAATGCAAATGCATATTTTCTAAAAAAAAGTCAATTTTTAGTGAAATTTTGCCGGGAATGGGGCTTTGAGATCTCTTGGGCCCACCCCCAAAAAATTGGCTGAATTTTGTATTAAAGGGGGTGAACTTATACCAGAGGAATTATGGTACTCTCCAGTGGTGGATCCAGGAACTCCAAAATGGAGGGGGCCCTGGCGAGAATTTGCACAGACAGGAGTCTAGTCCACCTCAGCCCCACCATGGTTGGGGCTGAGGTAAGAAAATTTATGATTATGACACCTCGAGATGGCCGGAAATGGCACTCTCAGACCTAAATTTGAATATAATTGTTCATAATTTTTTTTTAAATCTAGGGAACTTACTCTCCACCAACCTTAAATTCGCCACTGCTCTAGATACTGAGCAAGCATAATAATTCACTTGTGTAGTTTTTTAGTGTGAAAATTTTGAAATTTAAGTAATTTTATCTACAAAGATCTCACTCACAATCACATTGTAATATATTTTATTACCATTTGCAGAAAAAACGGCTTCAGGCCTATTAAATATCATGGCTTTTGTTACTACTGTACACATTGATGTACTCTCCAGGTATATTGGAGAGTGTATAATTATTGTGTTAATGATGTTTGATTGGCAAAGTTCACCAGAAGTAGGAAGTACAATACACTATTCACACCCTTGTTTGGCTTTTATCTATTTTGTTGTTTCAGCTGAAAAATCTCATCTGCACATAGAATACTCGAACAACCCCAAGTGTTGTATGAAATTTGATACCCCCTTCTGTACAATGATTTCTATTATCTTTCCTCATGTATGGGATGTTCTTCTCCATGTAAATAATTCTTGTTCAATTTCAATTTTATTTGCTTATCAAGTGATCAATTTGGCAGAGAAATATTGTTTATTTTGTAGCTACTAGCAGCCAACCTTCGCTACACCAGGTGGGCGGTAGGGTGCTATAGGAACCAACCCTGGATATGTGGGTGGTAGGGAACTTTAAAGCTGCTAATTCCAGATACACTTAAAATGGGTGTGCTGTTGACCACTGAAAGTTTCATAGCCTGGCTACAAGTGGGTGGTAGGTAGTACTGTACTTCGAAGCACTGTTAGTATCCTACGTTTAGTAGGTATAAAATGTGGTTGGTAGGGCATACTGTATTTTAAGTTATTTTATTTTTAGTCACCTCTTATATCCTCCAGTTAAGTAGGACTTTCTATCATTGTTAACGTTCTACCCGTGTATATGCCATATGGGTACTCATGCACTGTAGTATCCAACCTCAGAGTTCTATATAACAGGGGTACTATGGTTCGTCATAGAAAATGGTGTACTGAGAACCTGTCCCTGAATACATTAGTTGGTTGCTATGGCACTGAAAGTATCCAGTCCCTAACCTATATATCAGAAGGGTAGGCATTGTAAGTCTACCTTTGGATATACTAGGTGAATACTAGTATGGTACTACTAGGCATGTTTAATACTGTACATATCCCAGCTAAATCAAGAAGATACAACATTTTAACACTGTATAATAAGTATGTGTGCAAGTGTGAGCACTATAAACACCCAACTTTGGTTCACCAACTCGGTGCTAAGGGACTGTAAGTACCTGTCCCTGATAGACCAGGTTGATGCTAACCTGTCATTGAGCTTTTTTTTTATCAATTAATAACTTTCTAAACGCAATTCTTTTCACATGTACACGCTTAATGTTCATTCAAGTTTATAGCTTTGCCAATTCCAAATCAAATTACAGGTATAAAAATAAATACTGATTGCATTAAACACACCTACTCACAGCCCCTTAAATGTCATTGGAATAGTGTTAATAATGCCCAGATCGCTCTGCTCCTGGACCCCGCCCTGGAATTCTGGAAATAGAACCCCTCTTCCCCCCTCCTCCAATTCCCAGGGTACGTGGCTGCTTCATCTACTGTAGATATTCCAGGGTGCTATGGCACTGTAAGCATTCACCCTTAGATACATTAATAGGTAGGAAATTATCTTGCATATCAATCAATTCATTGTGATCATCAATCATACTGATTGATTGGCGTGGGCAGTAGTAGGCAAATCATCGGTCATTGTGATGAATGCAGTAAAAGAAAATCGAAGCAGTGGAATTTGATGAGCATAAACACTAAATAGTGTATGGAAAAGTGCAATACGAACCAGTATGGACATTAAAGTGGAGGTCTGTGAAGCCTTCACAAGCTATAGACTTATTACATGTTTTATCATTCTTTTAACCAAGTTGTTTGGGCTTCTGCTGGGGTCTAGGTGCAGTAGTGAGATTGAGTGTTAATGATGATCCGGGGCTATGGCTTTTTCAGTATCTTGTTTGAAGTAAGTGATTATTCGTCCAAACTCAAGGTCAGAGTTTCAATCCCTCGACTGTGCACTTCGCTTTTCTCCATTCAGGAGTGTAAATTGGTAACTGCACCAATATGGCTTCCCTTGGGGGACTGACAATGTGTACTAATTCTACAGGCTTGTATGGTTCAGTTGTACAGAATAGTTTGCTCTACATCAGGTGAGACCATATTATGGTAATCTACTGTTACATCCCAGATTGGCAGTATCAGTAGAACACTATAAACATCCATTCCTATACACCAATAAAGCATTGCTATTGTTTCTGATGTTTCGGTGTACCCTATAGATTTTAACATCGCCAACTGTGAGTCACCATTTCAATAACATATTTATTATGCTTCGTCTAATTTCCAAATTTTTTGCCAATTTTTCTTGCATAATTTTATGGATTATAAAAGCATTTAACAGCCTAGTTTGAATGGATGTAAATTGTGGCAATCCTCAGAGATTACAGGCTACATATAGTGTGCTATGTGGCTGGCCTTAGTATGTGACCTTTATTAATTAATGACATAAATGTTCAGTTGTGTCAAAAACATTCTAAAATATTGATCATAAAAAGCAACTTGAAAAGAAGTGTTATTTTTTCATATCTGTCAATAAAGGTCTTAGTACAGAACAAATTTTCTGTGAACTTCTTGTAAGCATAATGTGTAATGTTTGAGTAGTCAATGCGTGTGTAGGGTAACCTATGAATAGTCATATTTTTGCTCATTGTTCGTTGGATGCTTAGGTATTGCATGTGTTGGATTCCTATGTCATAGTGACTAGTAGACAGAGTGTAAATAATGACCTTGGATAAAGGTCGGATTATTTTTAAGAAAAAACTAGTGAACCAACGTTAAGCGTATCCGTAAGCAGATATTTCAATAATATCAGAAAGTAAAGAAGTATTGGCCATTAGAAACTACATAGCATTATCAATTGTCATAGGGCAGGTATATGCCCGCCATGTCCTACAGTTGCTGGGGAGGTGTTGAGGAGGAGCCAGTCATAAGACTTTTTGCAAACTAATCATGAAGTAATAACTCTGTATTTTAATATTAGTGTTTAGCGTATTTGCCAACAAGGCCTAGGATGTGCCTCACATTATCACCCCGGTCACTGGATCAGATACCTACAGTATGTAACACATACTCAGCTCCCTTGAGGAGAATTCAATTATATCGCAGCTCATAATCAGCACATTGGTGTGTGAACTTACAGGTACCCACTTATACATCTTATAATTCCTGATGGAAAATAGATCTTTCAATTAATAATGATTCTACATACAGTTATTTGAAATCAATTAATTTTAGGATAGAATAAACTTAGCTACACATAAGTAATTTTCATCTGTTAATAACAATTAAAAAAAACATGGACAAGTGCATCGTAAATTCTGATGTAAGGTTTGAGTCATTGATTATGAGTGCCCCCATAATATTATTATAGCATCAGTTAAACAGTACATCAAGGATTATTCATAATGCAACATCAAACTCAGCCAGGCATGCCCTGAACATTGTACTGACCACATTTTCTATTAATATTTATTGACTCCATTTATAGAGAATACAAAGCAATATTTAATTTGTTGGTAGGCTTTTATATAATTATTATTTAAGAAGGAAACAAAACAACTCCCTAGGATAAGTGGCAATAAATTCAAAAGAATTAACACTATGCAAGGGAGGGGACGATAGATCAAAGACAGCAAGACAATTACACATTGTAAAGTTATTTTGGTTTGGAAACTAATGATGTTATGAGCCACTATGAGCCACTATTTTGTACCTGTAGAAAGATTCAGGATCCTTCAGGTTTCAACATTGCTCTTTTCCAACTTTAGAGTAATTGCCTCATTGCTGTCAAATCAAATTATTCAAATTATAAATGGTACAGTAAAACGTCCATTTTACATACCACTTAGTACCAAGTAGTGTTCGTAAATTGAAAAATTTGTTAACTAGATCGGGTGTCGGTTTCCAATACCTATAGGCCTAGCTATCCCCTGCCATTAAGTGACTAGGACTAGCACAAACCAACAGTGCAGCAACGTGGATACCACGCTAGAGCCAAGCTGAATTTACCTTCGACAAAAATCAAATTATTTTAATCGCTAGCATTTTTCCACTTAACAAATATTTGAACTCTTATTCAAACATTTGTATCTTTTATGCACTTTTCTATCGTGTTCTTTAGTTGTTCACATCGAATTGTTGTTCACTTGCATTTCGCGATCGTATCTAGCATTCACGATGTGAAAAGTTGCTGACCCCAACACTCTCGTTTCTTCATCGTAAGCATGTGCACTCAATCCAACAACATTTGCGTTGGTAGTTCGTTAATTAATATAATGACTATTATACCAGAAATGGAAGAAAAGATCGAACTATTAATATTAATGAATACAACAAACTTGAATTAATTAAGAAAATACATTATCACTTTGTAAAACGTGCGCAATCTGACAATTTTTAACAGAAATAATTGGTGGATGATGACATCATCAGGGGCAAAGACCATTCGTAAAATCGACTATTTGTAAAATCAACGTTTGTAAGATAGACGTTTTAATGTATAAAATAAAACAAAAAAAATGCCAAAAATCAATTTTTTTTAAATTTTAAAGACAATTTCTCAAATCTGTTAAGGTGGGTACTCTCTGCGTGGTACGACGAATCCAACTGTACTCCCTGTGAGCACTAGACGACGCGACACCGTCTGCTAATTAACATCTCGACAAGATTTGATTGACAGAGAAACCAACTAATCAGCAAGCATCATTTAGTTACGTGATCAAAACTTTTTTTTCCTGAGACAGCTGGTTTAAACGCGAAACATACATGAGCCTAGGCCTAGATATCTATGCTTGGTTATAGACACCCATATTTACACGAGCAGTGCGCATCAGTGATTTGGCCTTTGCCGACAACAAGGGTGACTGAATGTGGCTTTTCCCTGTTTCTTTGGGAGCGAAATACAGAGGCTTTTACAACAATTTCCCCGCCATGTTCCATGAAGTAGATTAACACTATGAATATATGATTCATTTGCATACCGCCTACCCTGAATTCTCTTTCTTAAAGAAGGTTGTTAGCAAAGAAAATCTTCGCCAACTCGGTAAGTCTAGCTGCCATTGTCCAAGGTTTACGTGACTTTGTGGACGGGGCTTCGCGTCCTTGTTGATATGTTAGTTGTCGATAGCCATCTAAACGGATCGCATTAAAATCGATCTGTTGCATTCTTCATAGAATCGCGTCGGCCAATGACCGTCAGGCTCTGCGAGTGCCTGGTTTTGCAGTAGCTGAGGATTGTGTTACTAATAAAATTATAATATTAAAAAATAATAATATTCTTGCATATAGCCAAACTTTTGCGTATTGTTCATTGGATGGACTGCATGTGTTGGACGTCATTGATGATTCTATAAATGCAACCAAACTCAATCTGCACTTCAACAAAAGATGTTTGTTCCATTATGGAAGTTACATTAAGAGATGCTTTAAACTGTATTATTACTGGTAGATTAAAATGTAAAATAATACAAAATGTGTTGATGGATATAAATCAGGTACATTATTTTGAATCCGATAAATATTAGCAGCATGATGTACTTTAATCCACCATCAGTAAGTAAATACTGTGATGTTTTTTTCCCTAATCATGAATTCCCATAGCTTGTAAGTATCCATGAACCATTCTACGAAGATATTTTAATAAAAATAAATAATAAAAAATGAAAAAAGACAGCCTTTGTTTCATAATAGCTATTTTTAATGCAGAGTTAAAAATCAAATAAAAATGAATGAAAAATGAAAGGTTACATAAATCTTAATTTTGAGTCAAATTTTAAAACCAGAATAACACAGAATCACTGTCATGAAAGTGTGAAATTAATTGGATTAATTAATGCCTGTAAGTCAAGTATGTTCACTGTGAAAAGTTGTAAAAAATATGGGGAGGGGGGTTTGGGAAGATAATATGGGGGAAGTCCTACTATTATAATTTTATATTTGTTTATGTACATGGTGTGAATTATTGTGTCGTGTTGGTGATAGTTCAATCATATTTAGTTTGATGATTTGCAGGTTACAATACAGTAATTAGAACATTTGTATACTAGTTGGGGGCTGAAGAAAATGAAATATATCAAGTAGCCATATTTTATTTTAATAGACTTGACAGTGCACTCATCTTTATGTTAGTTGATAATCAAAAGTAGAAGGAAATAAAACAGTGAATGTGAAGTATTTTAAAGACTGGTTTTAATGACAAGACACTGGCTTTCGTCAAGGAGGTATAAAAATGTTTATACTTCCTTGCTTTTGCGCACACAGTGTATTTCTTCAGGTGATTGTGAAGCTCTAAACTCGGGTAGACCTAAAGCAAGCTAAAAGTAAAAGTAAATGTGACTTTTGAATTTTATACAGTCAATAGTGTGAAGGATAAACTTTGTGCAGTATTCCTATTGATAACAAAGATGTAGCCCTACAGTAATAAGGATTACAAACCTACTAATATTAGTACTACTAATATTATATGTACAAATGTCATCTCCAAAGATTAGGCAATTAATTGCCTAATGATTTCATTTGTGTTGACTCATTCATGATCGTATTCTCAAAGGTAAATGGTGTAGAACAAATTGAAATGAAATATCCACATCATAAATAAAACAAGAAATTGTATGACTAATCTCTTGGCTGAAAACTGCAAACATGATATAAAAATTATTTTTATTAACTTATATGAAGAAAATTTTGAATGTTTTTGTATTGCAACTACTTCCTCATAAAGGAAATAAACAATGAATTCAAACCTCGTTTCAACAATTCCAATCGCCCACACATACCAATTGTTTGGGAAATGGTTTAGGGCAACACCAATGTATGCAAAGATATTGGCTTTAGTAATTAATCAGTTAGAAACATGTATAGAGGTGGGAATTTCCCTAAAATGGAGACATACATTCTTGATGGAGTACAATTTTTTTCTCATGGTTGAGATGGAAATTTCCAAGAATTGTTAGTTGAATCATCAGAGCCAATGTTGCTTAAAATCTGATTTCTGTTTTTATATTTATGGATCTAGATTTCACATCTGTTGGATTACGCTACATTAACTGTCGTGTTTATGTATAGGAAAAAATACTTAATAGCTTATGGTATGACTAGCTAAAATACCGCTTTATACTATGCATGTGATCATTTTCATTGGATATCTGTGGCTAACCACAAACTCAAACCCCAACCTTCAGATTGGAAACCTACTATGATAATTATTGGTTTTTGTTTCTTGTTGGACTGCATCAGTTTTACAAAACAATGTAATAAAAGTATTGGCTATAGTGATGTTACTAATGATGAAGATGACAATGATGATTGGGATGATAACTGATAATGTAAATGATAAAATTAAATTTGATGGTAATAAGTTTGTGATGAGATAATCGTGAATCAGATGATAAAAATGATGTTGATAATTATAGATGATGATGATGATGATACTAACTATTAATTAGTCCTAGCATTGATCTGGATATCATGTGACATACTATTATAGTCGTCCATACTGCATTAGTAATAATTAGGAGAGCCAGGCTTTGTGACTATCCTTAGCCATATCCCAATGAACATCATTAAACATGGAGGAGGAGCAGATTACTTACTATAAGTCAGTGCTTAATATTGTCAATGTTATGCATGGTTGGTCTGTCTGGACTGGAGTGTTGCTGTGTACAATAGTAAATATTTATTGCTGATAAGTGCTTGCATCCTAATTTGCTCTGAATCACTGAGTATATACATAATTCGTCTAAAATATATTTTATGTCTACTGTACTATGACAATGTATATCATTTCCTATTCAAAGATATCTTAATATGGTATTCTTCATTTATTTCTAAATTTTTAAATCAACCCTACAGTATATTTGGTAGTTTGTAAGTTTTGCTATTCGTTTTTAAATTGTAATGTTGCTAATTATATTGTATTGTTATATAACAAGCGCATGATCATTGATTTAAAAAAAAAATTCATATATCTTATTCTTTACATGAGACACAAGACCAGGTTTAAAATAAAAGAGTTTCTGTTTTTTAGAAAAGTATGATTTATTTACTAGTTCTTTTCCAGATCCAAAAATATAAATTACATACACTAAAAAAAAAGTAAAAGATTAGGAATAGTGCCACTATTTTTCGTGGTAATCTCAGCAATTAACGATAGCAATGTTGAGGTAAAAATTAGAAATCAAAAATACGGGGGCGTGTACAACAAAATAGTTAAATCTACTTGGACTTTATTAGGCCATTTGCATTATGGTGAAATTGAAAATATAATATTGGCCCTAAATAGCATTTGCAACAATAGATTCTAAAAAGGCAATAATGTTAAGTTGCCTAAACATTTTAATAGGAAATAGGGATCAGGTTTTTTTAAGAATTGTTTCAAAATAATAATTTATAATTCAAAGATCATTGTAACTAAATTTTTTTTTATCAAATTTTGTACTGTTTCAATATTTTGAATGTGTTTATAGCGATTTTTTATTGTTTTTATTGAGATTTATTATTGTATTACTGTATGCGCCCTGTTATAGAGTACTACAGTGTTACATCATGATACCGCGTGATACTACTCTGTTGCTATCGTTGCAAAAAGAATTCAACTGGGTGCCATTTTCTCCACTGACAAACCATTAATACCAATTTCTAACATAATTATTAAGATGTTGTATTTTACTTTTTCTTTGTAAATGTTAATTGAACTAATATAATGCAAGCTTTTTTGTTTTTAGTATTTTGATGGTAAAATATTAGAAGATTTCAAAATGCCTATTCCAGAAAGCCTATGAAATCATTCAGGCGTAATGAACGGTAACAAATGTCTGTTGACAACAGAGAGCGCCACCTGGTGTCGTGGCGACTATGGTACTCTATTGGCATTTTTGCTGTTGGGGGTGAAATAAAATCATTAGTTGGTAATTGAGACCCTTTAATTGGCTGGTTGTTAAAAAGTCTAATCTAGCACAAAGGAAATTAATGTGTCTATTGAAAAGTTTTTTATAATAGTAAAACCTTTGTAAATAAAAAACTCAGGGGTCGCTTAAGTTGTGGAAGTCAAATTATTAGAGAATTTGGCGTACAGGTCAGGTAGAGGTTGGCGACGCCTATACCAGCTAAAATGTGTGTAAGGATAAACATTTTTATTGCCATGTATACTATAAAAACAAATAGGCTTGGGCATGTTTGTGTCACTGTTATTACGTTATGGCTGCCCAGAATGTTCAATAAATCTAATGTGTGCCTTATTGTCTGTATTAGATTTGGAAAATTTAGCTTAGTAAAGTCCAATTAATGAAAAAGTGTTACAATCCAAGAGAAATCCATTAAAAATTAAAATTCCTAGAAAAAATATGGAATTTCTTTGAGACCGGAAAATTAACCAAATTCCTGGAACTCCAGGGCATCCTGGAGATGAGCTCTTTTTCTCATTAAAGTTTTTAATTATATTTCATCCTTTCAAATAGGCAATTCAGTGTTTTAATTAAGTTTTATAGTGTGTTCAGGATTTACAGACCGAGACAGTATCTTTAATAAAATTAGAATGCAAATTTCAAATAAATCCCCTTGTTTTTTTTCCTGGTGCCCTGCCACCCACATATTCAAATTTCGCTGTATAAAGATTTACTTGTAATTGTAGGTTGCTAGCTACTGTATACAAAATTGTTAGACTTCATTGCAGTGAGACCCACTCGTTGGATTAGATTGCTTTTAATAACAGGCATGAGTTATTTCTAAATACCAGCCACACAGTTTCTTAAAATTCTATACTTGTTCATGTGGGAGTCAGAATTTCAGATATATGAAAGGTTACTGATGCTACAGAGTATTTGAGGTCAATTAATTTTGTTTTTGATAAGGGGGTATGGTGCAGTCATTGGAACTGCAGTGGTAGCTATTCTATACCACCCTCCCCCAATTCCTTTTCAGAAAATTACTGTACGATATGAAAAATATGGTACTTGATTTTGAGGTACACTAGCCACTGTGTGTGCTCTGAAACGTGGAGCTCTTACGTACTGTAGCCTTGTTTCCTAGGGGCAGGCTGCTTTCATCCTGGTAGGAGTGAAAAAATTAAGAATGCGGAATTAATTTTGCATACACGAATGGTTCCTGGTTCAAATCTATCCGTTGCCATTTTCGTCCAATCCAAGGTGGGTTTTAAAGTAAAATTGTTTAATCAACAATCTGGAATTCTCATCCCATAATTCTGGGATTAGATGTGATCTTGCACACAACAATATCAGGGGTCAGATTTAGCTCCTCTCCCCCTCCCCCCTTCCCCCTTCCACCTTTTGAAAAGATAAGATAAGAAAGAAACAGAAATTGTTAATCGCCCAAAATGCCTTAGCGGTTATTTGAAAACAAAAATTTTGCTAGGGTTCTGCTGTCTCTCAATTTCTCCCTCTCCCCCCCCCCTCCTTTTTTGAGGGGTCCCCCTTTTTGGACATCTCTTAATCCATCGCTGACGGACAAATTTTGATAAGAAGTTACTAAATACCTGTTATAAGTCATGGTTGTTTATAGCACGTAGTGACTTGAGCATAGGATTTAAATGATATTATTAAATGAAAACTAATGCACAGGGCCAAGTTATCTAAAAATGGATTGTTCTGTGAATAAAATGAAACTTTTGTATTAAGTGTACATTCTTCTGAATGTAGGCCTAACCTACAGACTACTGTAGAGGAATCAGTCCTCGGATAGAGGTATTTTGTAGAGCAAGTACAGGTAGTAGTTAGTATGCGGCGTCATGACCTTTATCAAACGTTTGCTACTAAGCATCGCCTAGTACTTAGGAGTATGGTCCACTCATGAGACAAAAGTGTTCGATAAACTAAAATTTTCAGAGGTCTTAAATAAAAGTTTTAATTATTATTTCACATTCATAAAAAGCATTCATGTTGGTAAAATTTTAGGAGGCTATGGCCTATTTACTACCCTCCCCTCTACATCCGCCCTGTTATTATAAACCAGACTTAGGCACTTATAGAGATCAGATTGTTTTGTAGACTTTTGTGAATCATGTGTCTGCAATGGTTGGCTGGCACTCAAAAAGTGCCGAGGAATGATATACCGACCTGAACCTTTTGTGTGCTGTGGTCAGTACTCTTTCATTTTCGATAACTACTTTGGTTGTTGATATCTGTCGGGCTTTAGATTGAATGGTTGGATGTTATAATATGTTTTATGTATCTATTAAATTCTCAGAATTATAAATTTTATTCTTTCATATTTTCCCCATGATTTATCTTTTTTAACTTTTGTCATTTTAAAAAATTCTGACATCCAGCAATAAATTCTTGATGTTTTCTATATGGACATTTTTACATGTTCTTTTACATGATGGTTGGAAAATAAAATTTTAACTTAAATAAATAAAACTTAGTGAGTGGAGATTTAGTAATAAAAAAAAAACCTGGTATATCAAAGGATTTAAAGTCAGGACAAATGAATTAAAAGGCAAACTTAACCACTAAGCTACAGTTTATCACCCCATATATTCTAATCTAATCTATGTATCATTCACAAATAATAAACTGGTTTCAGATAAGAATCTTTAATAACATTTTTATTTATTGGAATGATTTTGGATTGTTTTTTGTTTTTTTTGTATATTTTTCAGGCTTTTAGAAACCTGCTGCTTTTGATCAGTGTCCTTGCTTTGGTGTTGAGGAATAGGCGTTATCTTCCATCATTACACAATATGACAAATGCTATGCGGTAAGTTAAAAAACATTGAAAACAGCATGTATGTCTCAGGTATAAGTCCACACACCAGGCCTGAAAGCTGGATTGTGAATGGAGGGACCAAAATTGGCTGGGGCCCGCCTAGGCAGAGCCCCATTGGCGGTTCAGATGGCGATCTAAGCTTTATTAACGCTATTTCAATGACGTTTAAGAGGCTGTGACTAGGTGTTCTTAATGCAAATATTATCTGTATTTATATATGTAATTTGAATTGGAATTGGCAAAACTATAAATTCGAATGAACATTAATCGCATGTGAAAATGAAGTGCGTTTAGAAAGTTAATTGATAAAAAAAAGCTCACAGGTTGTTAACGATTAAAATGACCACAAAATACAACTTTAATTCTACACTGGGTATTGTCTACACATGATAGATAAGGCTGATGTTAAATATTCCCAATCTAGGTGGACCTCCAACACTGGATGGGTGGGGGTTCGTCTGAATCCCCTGAACCTCCCCTGCGTACCACTATTTTCTTAGTTTAAATCGAGCATGCCTTTTGCAATGCTCGTGGAGTCTCACAGAAATTGAGACGGCCTCCCGCACTCCCGTAAGCATCTCAAGCAAGAATCTCTCGGGAATAACCCATCTCTGCAAATTCATAATATTTGCACGTTTCCACTGCTTTATTATCAATTCTTTCACGTAAGTCAGTTTTGATAGGTATCACAGCGAAATGAATTAAAACTTATTAATCAGATCATTGGCATATTCAATAGGGGGGGCCCTGAATTTTTCACAATTATAAAAAAAATGTAGAAGTAGTAAAGAAAATTATATATTCAAGCTTAATCTGACAGTGCCATTTCCGGCCATCTGTAGATGCTATAATCATCAATTTTGTTACCTCAGATTCAACATGGTGGGGCTGAGGTGGTCTAGAACCTCCATCTGTGAAAGTCCCTCCCTGGGTCCCCTCTATGTTGAATTCCTAGATCCGCCACTACAGATCTCCTGGAATTGACTCCTTCCAACTAGGGACCCCTGCTTTTGGTTAACCAATCCTCTTAATGTTGAAATTTCCCAAAATCAGCCCGATTTCATATTCATTCAAGCTAGAGTAGGCTTATAATAAGAGAACTTTGGTACTTACAATGTGAACATAATCATCCAATTAATTAATACCCATGTACACACCTCAACCCATCAAACAAGTCATAGCATACCTTTACTAATAATTTGATAAAAAAAATAAATTGTAGTTTAGTCCAATTACTACATCACAGTTGTCTAGTTTTAATTAAATACAAGAGACTGGTTTGAGTGATTTAATTGGTAGTTTATTCCAAAGTGGATTTAACAGCCAACACAGTTTTGCGGTTTCATTTTTTATTAAAGAATTCTTTGTCTTTTAGTGGTTGCTTCATTCAATTTTATAGTAATTTTATAAACTGTGCTTTATGTGAGGTCTGAAAAATTATTTTCTAATGCAACCATAAATTAAGAATAACATTTATGAAAATAAGATAAATTTTATTATGTGAAAATCAATAAATACAGAAAGGTAATGTTAGTTTCAAGCTCGAAATTAGAATTAACTGGCATACAGTAATGACATTGTAGTTTGTAGAAAATAATATTTATTTGAATATAATTTTTCTTTAGAAGTATATTGTTTATAAATTTGATTAAAGAACACTATGTTGTGGAGAATAGGCAATCACAGACCTCCATTAAAATGATGCTTATAAACACTAAATATATCCAAGCAACATCCAATGAGCATATACCATCGGGAGTTAAGTTGAAAGGTCATAATTGATTGTAGGTGGGTGTATAGGTATAGTAGGTGTCTAATAATTTATTTGAATTATGTCTAATTCATATAGTGGTAATAATTCATTGGTTTCTGCTTAATTAATTGCTGAAATGATATAAATAATTGTATGGTGTCACTCCAGCACTCTAGACTTGGGGGTCAACAGAGTAGAATACCACAGTTGTGGGGGGTCAGTGGTGCAAAGTGCCCTTCGAGGTATGCAGTATGTTGCAGGGGAAGGTGCCTCCCTCCCCTTGACTGAAGGTGAGGGGATTCAGTTAGATTCAGGATGTTTACAGTAGGACTGTTTTGATTGATCCTTGACAAGTCAGAATCATAAGAAATGCACATCCTTGTGATGTTCATGATAAAGCCTTAGACAATTTTGGAGGGTTGATTAAAAAGCACTATGTTTTGGAGAATAGGCAATCAGAGGCATAAAAATGATGCTAATAAACACCAAATATATCCAAGCAACATCCCATGAGCACCATCGGGAGTTAAGTTGAAAGGTCATAATTGATTGTAGGTGGGTGTATAGGTATAGTAGGTATCTAATAATTTATTTGAATTATATGTCTTTCATATAGTGGTAATAATTCATTGGTTTCTGCTTAATTAATTGCTTTGGTATAAATAATTGTAATGGTGGCACCCCAGTACTCTAGACTTGGGGGTCAACAGAGGAGAATACCACAGTTGTGGGGGTGAGTGGTAAAAAGTGCCCTTAAGAGGTATGTAGTATGTTGCAGGGGAAGGTGCCTTCCTCCCCTTGACTGAAGGTGAGAGGATTTAGTTAGATTCAGGATGTTTACAGTAGGACTGTTGTGATTAATCCTTGACAAGTCAGAACCATAAGAAATGCATATATCTTGTGATGCTCGTGATAAAGCCTTGGACAATTTTGGAGGGTTTAGAAGATATTAAAACATGTTATCAAAAGCATAGAATTTAATGATATTTTTGGGAATTTTTTGGGGGGTATTTGGGAAAGCCGCTCATACTTTTGTCTATTTTTTATTTTTTTTCCTGTAAATTGAATAAAATTTATAAAAATTCAATATTGGGATATTTGGGTCTGATTCATGGCTATAGCAATAATAAGAAAATATAGCCTTCGATAATTAGACCAGTGGTTTGCGTTGAACTATATATTAAACAGTGTCAGATATTTCCGAAGTCTTATCACATTCAGCAAGATATAAGTTTCAACATTCAAATCATCTTTAGTAATTATACAGTACTTAAATAAATTACATTATTTGAGGCTTGTTGTGGCAAAATGGTTAGGTTGTCGCACAGTCCAGTATTGAGTATAAATGAGCTATAAAATATGGGAGCTCAAAAAATTGCCTAAAAATCCAAATTTGTTTTTCACTACAGATCAACAGTTTAATGTCTTATTAATCATGTTCTAAAGTATTAGTTCTGGAAGTGGTTAACAAATTGTTTATTTAACATTATTTTTCATAGTTCATTCTATTAAACAATGTATGCACAAATAACTTTGAAAGGCAATTACTCAAAATATTGTTTATCTTGACTCCAAGAGTACTGTACCTTCACTTTCCAATAACTTAGGCTTGAAATATCCAATTTAAATGAATGACTCCTCATTTTAAAGATCACATACTCAGGTATCTGAAAATACCAATAACTTGATTTTCAATTTTTGCTACAACTTAGCCATTTTGCCACAACATGCCTCATCTGTCTAGTGAATTTACAGAAATGCAATCTTATGAACATTCTAGAATATAATACCTGGTTGGTATGCTCAAAGAGAGGCAGGCTGAGGGAAGGAGAATATGAACTGGGAAACAAATCTCCCACTCCAACCCTCACATGCCTCGTAGTTGCTCAGTTGAGGTCTTTGATTAAATATTGGATTAAAATAAAATAAAATTGATTTGTCCTTTTAGGAAATTAAGAGAAAATGTATTGCAGTACATTTTAAAAATATATAAAATTATATTAGATAATAATATAATACTTACCTATATTTATTTTAGCATTGTTGATATGTTTTTACATACAATGCAGAACCACTGTTCATGTATTAACTCTTAAGAATGCCAATAATACTGTATTGTTTGTTTGCTATAAATACCATATATATCTCAAATCCATGTTTAGTGAAATCTGTATTTGACTCAAGTCGTGTTCATATTAGATTTTTTTTCTGTAATATATGACCAAGAATAAATCAAGTGTGAACTACCTGGGAAACTTTCCTCTTGTTTAAGTTTCCAAATCCACATAGTTTAACCGATTAATCTGTACCCAGGATGATTAAACAACTCAAAATTCAAACAGTGTTCTACATCCAAACTGCTGACCTTTCACAAACCAGTTAATCACAATACCTAGAGAAGTTATACGATTTAATGTTACAATTTCATTACACTGTAGGCATTAAAAGTTATTTAGTTTTATCAGCCAATTGTGACAGATATGTAGTGGATCTAAGATTTAATAGGTAGAGAACAGTGTTATGAAGTTAATAATCCACAAGCATAAACTGAAAACCAGTGTAGCCCGCTTTATCAAATATAATAAGTGCAAACATCAAAATGATTCAACAAAGGAAAAGGTACTTTCAGCCAGGATTGGAAAAAGATGCGCAAACTGTGTGACAGTGGTTGGAGGCTCTGTGCATTTTCCTGGAGAAAATTTTAAGGTGGAAATCGTAATTTATCTTATATTTCCTACCATTGTTGAGCTATTTATAATGATATTTTTTATGATCACAGGCACAACAAATTTTTCTCCAGCCCTATCCAGGCTCATATCCAAAGGAAGCGATGGGTGCAAACGTACACCTCAAATAATGAAAGTTCCACATTTTGAAAGACAGTTGAGAATGTACTGAATATAAAATTTGTTGTTTTCTGTAAAAGGGAATCTTAAATCTTTACATTTTAACTAGCAATCTATTGTTTGGCCAGTATTTAGGAATTACAGTTGCCGTAGTATTAGTGTTAGTACACGATCCAACCAGCTTTGCCCCTCTGACCTCAGTTCAGTCAATATTTGCTAACTCCCACCCCACACCCCCCAGTGGAAAATCCTGAATATGGCTCTGTTGCCCTCCCTGAGCCTTGCTAAAGATTTAATCGTTATCCAGACACAGCTAGCTCTATTGAGATTCTGTCCACTGTGTATATTGTGACATCCCGTGTTTCTCTACCCAGGTGTGTAAACAAATTGGATATACCTGTATGCAGTATTGATGTACCAGTGATTGCCGCCACATTAACAATACTCTGCAAGGGATCTAATTCGTAAATGATTACCTCTTTTGCCAAGTCAATCATAATCAAAATTTAAAAAAAGTTTTTACAATATAATTCTAATTATTAAATTAAATTGTATTTAGAAGAATAAATAGAATTTATCATCATTTTCTTGATATCACATGAGAATGTTTCGGTTCTTTGGCTGTATTATACTCTGCCTCCTTTGAGTGGCAGTAGAAGAGGGATGCCACTAACTACGGGCCTAAGATTTGCTTGAGGCCTTACTCAGGGTACAATAGGACTTGCAACCAAAGATCCAATGAAACACATCTGGCTCATCGGATTTTTAAAAAAGCACATTGCGTCTTTTAAAAAAGTTGAAGGTTCACCCCGATTCTCTGGTTCATTTAAATTTCAGTCACTGTGGAATCATGATCAATCATGATTCTGCTATGCAGCTCTCTACTGCTGCTACTAGTGACCTGACAGACCATTCCTATGCACAATTCAGCACAATGTCAACTGCAACTTGTTATGGATTATTCTTTTACCATTACCTACCTTTCTTTACCTTTGTACCCAAAACATTCATCATTCATAATACCACTTCACAAAATTTCCATTTCACACATTTACTTATGAATCAAACAGATTATAAAAGTGAATCTATTAGCCATAAGCTGTTACTTATTTAATTTTGATTTAATAACACTACATCGCACCAACAATACTCTATATAAAATTGTCATTTTTAAAATTTAAGTAATTAATGTGCATTGAATTATAGAAAAAATGTTTAATTGCAGATTCTGTTTGTTGGTATTTGCAATTTTAGAGATATTCCTTGAATCTATACCTTTGTTTTAATTCAACCTAGTCAGTTTAGGCCATTAACCTATGCAGTTTAGTTAAAGCTATTAATCAGATATTATACTCATACAGTACTTGTGCCAGGGGAGTAGTGAACTATCAACAATAATGAATGAGTATTTGGCATTAGAATATGGAAAAGATTATGTTTGTTGAAATAGTCTATCCTAAAGGGAAAATGGTCTAAACAATAGTTCTGCAGGATTTTAAATGGCAAAGAGACACTTAAAAATCTGTAGGTTGTCGTTTTCCACAATGGCTACCACACAAATATCGTGTAATTCTGTTCTTTGCTGTACGCCGTGCTTTATATTACAATTAGGGACATTTCCACTATAATAATAATAATGTTCAGACTTCTACAGCACAAAAGGCTGGAGCTTTGATATTATTTTGTGAATATATGAGGCAAGTTGTGGCAAAATGGCTAAGTTGTAGCAAAAATTGAAAATCAAGTTATTGGTATTTCCAGATACCTGAGTATGTGATCTTTAAAATGAGGGGTCATTTGTTGAAATTGGACATTTCAGGCCCAAGTTATCGGAAAGTGAAAGTACAGTATTCTTAGAATCAAGATAAACATGTTTTTGAGTAATTGCCTTTCAAAGTTATTTGTGCATACATTGTTTAATAGAAAGAACTATCAAAATAACATTAAATGAACAATTTCTTGACTTCTTCTTGAACTAATACTTTGGTACATGATTAATAAGACATTAAACTGTTAATTTATAATGCAAAAAATATTTGGATTTTTAGGCAATTTTTTGAGCTCCAATATTTTATAGCTCATTTACTCAATACTGCCTGTGCGACAACTTAACCATTTCGCCACGACATGCCTCATATTATTAAAATAAAGAACTTCCCGTCACTGCTAGACGAGTACTAGTTGAGTTGGAGGGAATATGTAATTGAAAAATACAATAAGGTTACATTTGCTACGAGATACCCATAGTAGTGGCGAACACAGCAACGCTAATAAAACCTGGTGCCCAAATGTGTAGGCAAACAGTCCTTATAAATTTGTGCGTGCTTTGTGTGAGCACTTGAAGATTTAACGTCAGTTAGCTGACCGTTGGTGCCAATCTGGGTGCATCTTCATTAACAAAGATGTCATGCAAAGTATCATTTCGTTGCAATCTTATGGAATCGCATTGCCTGCGAACGCTTTCAGGAAAGACTTTGGAATAAGTTCTGTATGACGCATATTTTGTTATCAATGTGCTTTCCTAAACTTTGTTCAGAAAACTGGGCCATTTTGGAAAGTAGTACTACATTACTGAGAATGCTATCCAGTCAAAAGAAAGAATAAATAAATAACTAAGTAAGTGCCATGGTCCTAGCAGTGGCATATCTAGAGGGTACATGGATGATTCCCCCTCCCTCGCCCCAAAAAAAAATTGTTTCTCCCCTGCCCAAATAAAAAATTGTTTCTCCAGTTGTCCCCCCCCCCCAAAATATCAGGTAGTTAAAAATCATCTCAAATCATCAAAGTGGGAGACTCCCTCTCCCACTTCTATGTCTATATGATAGGGTTTTTCATTTTATTAAACAAAAAATGGTAATCCCTCAGTAAAACTTCAATCATATTGTAAATGAGGTTGAGAGCCCCATTATAACATCCTGTAATTAGCATAGTCCTAGCTGTCTCACATTATTAATGCATCTGCCTGACAATCAGTCCTTCACTCTCAAGTAGTACATTCTGACTGCATCATCTATTGACGGGCAATTGCATGATGGGAGAGACCTGCATTAGACAGACAGTGTTGTACAAGTTCTGAACTTTCTTTATTTTGTAGCCCACCAAAATTATGGGATATCATAAAATATCTGCTTTGATTAAAATACCATCTTGTATGTTTTACAGTGTTATATTTCTATAAAATGATTAATCAATTATTGTGTTTACTTGGACGTGGATTTTTAAATGTATATTCAGGTGTTTAATCAAATTTTAAATCTTTAAAAATACATGCATTTGGTTTTTTGTCAGTATTTTGCATAATTAATGCATGTACACAATGATAATACTAAAAATAATAATTGTGCTCATAGCCAAAATAGATTTAGCTAAAAGCAGTCACTCCTCATGTATATTTAGGGAAACCCTTCTACTGTTCATCAAATTCATAATTAATACCTGTACACATTAATAATGATAATGATAATAAATAATTGTTAAGTGTTTATATAATTCATGTCAAAAATATAATGTGTGTGATATAAATAGCAGAAAAATAAGCTCAAAACATTATAACCATTTACTTTCAAATGTAACTAGTACAAGATCATGTAGATTACAAACGTTGCAAAGAGGATAATTTATGAATGATAACATAATATACATATTAAGGAAGCTGTCTTATAACATAATTTGGATAAAATTATGAAAGATTAGGACTAATCCCATGCTTTGCAAAATAGATATATAGGCGTACACACTTTTCAGAGGAGTTTGCACTAGTTAACGCTAGAGCATCATCAATAATAGATCATATGCTACAGACATTATAACACATCTGACTAAAGTAAAAAGTTAACATAATTGCGGTGCGACATCATAGCAGTAGATGATGATCCCTTAGGTGATTGAGGTTGGTAAGCAAAGCAAAAACTTGGACGGAGGTGAAGGAGTGTATCAACTTTCCAACATATATATAAATACCATTCTTTATTCTGACGAAGAATGGGGCCCTCTCCATCAACAGAGGTGCGGGATGTTGAATCCCACCAATCAACAGCAGCAGCAAAGCATTTCTAGATATTGCCTGAATGCCTGAAGAGCAACAGATCTGATAGTATCAATTAGTTGCAAGTGAATAATTCTGTTTAATTTACTAAGAATCATTAATACCTGTAAAATACTGTATAGCTCTATAAAAATGCTAATTATTATTATTAATAACCATTAATTATTGATTGTTTCTCATTCTGATTGACAGTTAATTAGTTTGGCAGTTACATTCATTTTAGGTTTTTGTTTAATTTTCAATTTTATTGTGGCTGCGGCACTACCATCATCATCGGCCTGTAAGGCTGCTCCTGGCTGATGGCATCCGCAAACTCTATTCTGGTCTGTTCTTTGCCAGGTGTGCCCAATTTACTCCAAGCTCTTTCTGGAAAAGATCACTCCATCTCTTGTTTGGCCTTCCTCTTTCTCTTTTGTTTCCGTATGCCATCTTACTGTATAATTGTGTCTTCATATTACATACGTAAATATGTGATTGGAAAACATATTTCATTGTAACTTGCCAATATTTTTGTATGCTATAATACAAGCTACAAAAAAATAAATACTGTATACTTTAGGCTATGAATGTGATTTTATTCCTGACAATGGTTGTTACCATGGCAACAGTTGATTGTAACTGACTGAATTTACTGACGTGTATTCTATTATACTGAATCACAAAGTAAAAGGAAGTAATGCATGCGCTAGGTTACCATAGTGATTAATAACAATTGGTACGGTAAGTCATTTAGAGAGACCACTGTGCAGGAGGCAACAAATATAGTAAAATGAGTTTTTGAATTTAAGTGTGATATCAAAAATATTAATTTTCTCTTTTTTTCCGCTCCGAGTTGTGAAGAATGTCTAATAGCTAATATTTGTATGTTCATGGTCAATTATTGCAGGTCTCTTCCAATTAAAAACCACTTTTAGGGATCAAGGTTTTTATTGTCTTTAACAGCTTATGTTCTTTAATTGGAAAAATAATCACCATAAAGATAAAAGGTTGGTTTTCAGTCTTTAATTGGAGGTGGTCTATAATTGGAGAGAGAACCATATAATTTTTAAATAGTACCATATTATTTATGAGGGTTATGTTTATTAATATTATTATTGATAATATTTATTTATTATATTCATCAGTGTGATTATCCACCACCAACTCCATAATTATTGTTGTTTCCGTTAAAATATTAAATTATTATTGATGTTATTGTTGCTGTTATTATTATTGTCATTATTTTTAGTATCATCTTCATAATTTATTAGTTTTGTAAATGTTATCAAGAGTTATCATTTTCATTGTCATAATTCCTTCCATCATCACCATCATCATCATCATCTTTAAACTTTATCCAGTGTTACAAAATGATTATTCAAACATTCTAAATAGATAAATCTTAAACTATTATACTGTTGTTATTTTGTCATTGCCATTTTTGTCATTATTTATCTTTGACATGTGTAACATCAGTATCATGACCGACATTTCTACTTAGAAAAAATGAATTGCTCTGTGATTTACAGTATAAAGCAATGCATGCCAATGAAACCAAAATGTTGCTAATGCTGGCTTAATTAATTGGTTTCTCAATTTAATTTTTCGTGGACAAGGTTTAATAAATAAGCATTTATGATAATTTGCTACCATGTATGAGCACCTGATTTTTAACTCATTACAAACGAATCAAGATATGACTTGCATTTAATTTTTCATAGTCAACCTTTGAACACCTTATTGCTCAATCTCCCTTCTTCAATGAATATCCACATATTTAATTTGTTGGCCCGAAATGAAATTCTGTTGAAATATGTTTTAAAATCTGTGTTTATTCATGCATATAAAATGGTGTTTTAAAATTTAATATCTTTTTGTGATTGATTAATTGTCTTTAATGTATTTTTTCTTTAAATCTGATCAGAATAAATATTTTCAAATTGTCTGGAACCCTTTGTATGACAGTTTTTTTTTTATTTGCTAATTTTACATTTCCATGATGTACCAAAACATATTTTTTTGAGTGTTTGATTTACCAAAATAAATTATGATAGTTATAAATTTATAGTTTATTAATGATATTTAATGTATTATTATTATTATTATTATTATTATTATTATTATTATTACATAAAATATCAGTAATCATTTTTAAAATTATAAGATCAATTCATAAAAGCTGTTTCATCATAAAAATATTCAAATGTGTTGTCCAATTGAAAATTACAATGAAATTGAATAACTCGCATCTTTTAGTAACAACATACACTTCTATATATTGCTAATCCATACCTATTAAATTGTTACAGCACAATGAGTTGCAGTTTATTTAGTATATAAAAGGTATAAATATTAATAGTATACCTACCTATAATCATTTTTTTTTTCTTGTTTTGTGGATTCATCCCACTTTTATTCAATTCTGTAAATTTTTCAATAAACAGAGCATGTATTATTATTTATAATTAATCTTGTTTATTTTTGTTTATTATTTCGTATATGCACCCAATTATTAATATGCAGTAAAAGAATCTAATTTTGGACACTTTTCAGAATTGTTTTCTTAAATTTCTGTAACGAAAGTCTTGAGACCATGGTTTTATATAATTTAATAGGTAGTATAAATACTGTTCATAGGAAAAAAGTAAATGAAAGTGCTTTTAGTAAATATAAAATGTTTATAATTATAGATTGATTACACATTAGTTTGCAATGTGCATAAATACATTAATATTTTAATTGCTATTAAATTACAGAAAAATAAAAGAGTAGGAAATGGAATATTCACTGTTTCTAAAAATAACATTATAACAAACCAATTCTCATATGAATATCAATTTATTCTTGCTTGTGTTGAATAAATTACATCAAAGTTAGTCTCAGAGTGCTGCCTTTTATAATCTGTGTTCTTGAATGCATTATCTCAAAAATATTATTTATTCTTATAGTTATATAATATTTATCATTATATTGAGTATAAATAAATATTATATTGTAATAATTGTTCATTGGTAAATATTATATAAACATTTAGCTGTGAAAAGAATGCATTTAGAATGAAAGAACTTAATACCCTGTATAGAATCGTAAATGACACATTGAGAGGACAACAATAAGCAAACCAGTGTGTGGGAGTTAAAAAACTAAGAAATTGAACTCGTGAATTTGGTTAATGATGGACTAATGCCTATAGCCAGAATCACACCACAGTGTGGGTGGAAGCAGAGCTGAGCAGTCAGCAACTGAAATGTCAGCGTTGATGTTGTATTGATTGAAGGCAGGCAGTCTCATGTCAAAAGGCTTTGTTTTCTATACTCTTCAGCCATTCTCCAGTCTGCCTACGTTGGTTGTAGTATATGCTTATATCATGATGAAAGCTCTATACTTATATATAGATTAGTTTTGTCCTATTCTGGACACACACAAGGTAAGTCCTCTTAAAATTTCTTGACTTCGTTATTATTTTTATACCTGAATACACATCGCTTCACCTGGAGATTTTTTATACACATCGATGAGGTACTCGTGAAGTTCTTTACTTTTATGTAGAATAGTGTAGATTATTATGGACACATCAAGGTATCCTAAGGTTGTTGGTTTTTGTTATTACTGTATTTTTATACCAGCTTATACAAGAGTTCATTGGGGAATATGAGTGTTATGCACATCGATGTGGTACTCTCGTTTATGCAAGGTGCAAGGCATAAAAGGGAGGAAATGTACTCTGTCTTAATAGGAAGGTGAACTACAGTATCACATTTTGCTGTAGAGATTTTTTTTAAATTTAAAATGGAGGAATTATTTCAAAAGGCAAAGGCAGGAAAATTTAGCATGTTGCAGTCTTCTTGGTGATACATTCCCAGCTGAATGAAATCTAGAAGTGATTGCAATTGCTCTCCTGGGATCGATTCAAGGAGTTCATAGGAGGTCAGTGCTATCACGTACCTTTAAAACGAATGCCCATAATACTATACATTGAGATGAGAAATGACATTTGTACTGTGTTATGTTATTGTTAACTAAATGATGGATCCCAACTCAGTGGCTAATGGCTTTGCACATAGCACATAAAAATTCATTCCTTTGCACTTTCAAAGACAACTAAAAATGATGAAGCATCCTTATTGTGTTTTTAACACTGACATACAACCGTCCATGAGTTCGATCGACAAATCCTAAACTTCAGTAGCACTAGAAGTTATTTATTTACTGTACTTTTTACCTTTATATTATGCAAAAATCAATATCTCAATGTCACATTTAACCGTGTATATACAGTATAATGACAATTATTTGGCTTTTGTTTAAAAAAAAAAAAAAAAAGAGAAAAATAATATAAATATGTAATTATATAAATGTGGATTGTTACATAACACTAGAAGTTATTTATTAACTGTACTTTAAGTTTAATTTTTGAATATTATGCAAAAATTGATATCTTAATCTTCCTTTAATCATAATATGCAATGACAATTATTTGGCTTTTGTTTAAAAAAAAATAAGAGAAACATAATAAAATTCTATATTTATGTGGATTGTTAATATGTAACTCTTCCTTACCTTGTTATGTAACTCTTGCCTTGGACAGTCCTTGCTGGTGCATAATTTAGTTTTAAAATGAAACTTCAGGTGTTTTATTACATAAATTTCATTTAAGAAATTCCTATTTTTGATGTCAAAAGATGGTTATACAGTAGTGTATCGTATGTACCTACTGTATATGGTAATTGATCAAAAAAATATCAGAGCCAATCTTCTAGATTCAGGGTCAAGATGGAAATGAAAGTAATAATAACTGATGGTGTGTTTCAGCTTGTAAAATGTTTTTTAATCATTTGAATTAATTTTTTTCGATCTGTTATTCAATGTTCTTAAGTAGTAATCATGTTTAACCAGGAAATACGTTTATTTTTTAACTACTGTCTGATATGTAATATAATCTTGCACTCTGTCATTACCTTAAAGCTAGGCTCTGGAGGAAAACATTTTTTGGTATGTTGTACTTCAACTTATTTTTCTAAGACACAGAAAGGTGTTTGACAAAAACGGTTAACAGGTGAAAAAAAGCAGGTAACACCGCTTTTTCCCAGTATATTGAAAAAAAAAAGTATCTCATTGACCATTTTTTCGTTTAGTGTCTGATATGCAAGTCCCCTTTCATCATTAAAGTCAGGCTCTGGAAGGAAACATTTCTTGGATGTACTACAAATTTTTGTAAGACACAAAAAGAGTGCTTGACAAAAAAAAACTTGGGAACCCTTTTATAAGTATCAGTTGGACAACATATCAAAACATTTTTTCACTCTGGATCATTTCTTTAAACGTATACAGAATAGATGTATCTCTGAATAACTATTATTGTTTTCTAAGCATCCTTTGAAGGTAAAAACTTAAGTCATTGTTGCTGTGTTCTGGTTGTCATTTGCATTGTAAACATAAACTAGCAACAAAAATCAGTCTTGGAAACTGAAATGTGGTATATATTTGCTGTCCAATTGTGTTGATCACCTTCGATTCTTTTATTTTTTTTTCATGTAAACAAATCAAAAATCAGTTTAAAGCAATGTGAATCCATCCTGTACAGACTTCAGGTTATTTTGGAGTTGAAATTGTGTTAGTTATTGAAAAAAAAATATATGTTTCTTGTCTGATTTTATTTGTTTTTATTAATTCTACGTAAAAACAACATAAAACTGTCAGTCGCAATATAAAGAGGGCAGCATTTAATAACTATGATTATGGGACGCCAGCTGGTTTTTTTTTTGTGGTCAAACTCCAAGTTAGACTAGGCTTTTATGATATATTTCTTTTATGATGACCGCAACTACCTTAATTCTCTTGGTAAGATATTGTATTCCAACAATTAATTAAATAAAAAGCATTTATCGTTCTGATTTACTGAAATGTTTACTTCATCCGATAAGATCTCGAGCAACGCCTAAGTGCACTTACTCTAATTAGATTAATTGTATATTGCATAGCAGTCTATCAAATAAGAATTGTCAAAATTTCGGTTGAAATCAGCTTTTTTAATTTCACATAAAAATTTGTATTTCGTGAGAGTCAACAACAGCAACAGAGACATACAGTAATTTTGGGAGTTCTGTTTTATTAATTAGAATCTAAAATTGAGGTAAACCTATGCTAAAGTGGAAAATTTGTTGATGTTTTCTGGTACGTACTACTATATTTTTTCACCAATAGACCTATTGCAAAATCAAAGGTAGAAAATTCATTCGTGTTTATGTTTTGCTGAAAACAAATAATACTGTTGGTTCAAGATATTGATCTATTTATAATCTAGGCCTACATGATAAAACATTCAATGCTTGATTTTTTTTATGTCCTAGGCAAGAAAGCAGGACAATCTTACATTTCCTTTGCCTAAAATTAACATTCCATTACAAACAGCCAAAGTTTTATGGGGGTGCGGATACAGGAAACGATGTCCATAAAACATAGTGTCTGCTTTCTGAATGGAATAATTGTATACTAAATAATTAAAATGTTCCAATCATTGTGCAGTTGAATCAGAGTCTTATTTATGTTGCCATTAGAAACCCTGGCGCTGGCATAGGTTTGGTGTTTGATTTAAACCGAGTTGTGTACGTTGCATAGACAATCCATATAAAGCTCTCAAGATTCATGTTGTTGGGTAGTTTTGGGTTTTATAGTCTAGAAATGTCAGTTGCTATGATTTAGCAGAGAATTTAAAAGAAAGCAATTAAGTAGATTTGTTATTTTTGTAGCAGGAATCTAGAGAATAAATACTAAAAGTGCAAGGAATTATTTATCCAGCGAGGCTATCTATTATGCATTTATTTATTTAGCATTGTGTTACGAAGGTAGTTCTTGCTGCAGGGAAACTTCATAGCTGTTTATGCTGAAAGTGTACAATCTGAGTGGTTTAGTGAGCTTGTACCTACCATATACAAGTTTCAGAATTTGGTTCAAATCTCACAAATACTAGAATTTTGTTATGACTGAAAACATTTCCATTCACTGAGCCTAACCACATGCTTTTAATGGCAAGCAATTGCCCTGTCGCATAGAGTTAGTTCATCACGCTACAAGTAAAAACAGGTCGGCATGATAACAACATTATTTGTGGTACATATGACCGTGATCTGGCGTTTACTATTCGAGATGGACTATCATGTTTAAAATTTAGACTATCAAATTTTATTTGACAAAAATATGTGACATACCTAAATAGGGTCATGGTGACGTCGCTTCATTTAATAGGCCCATCATGACTAAATATGGGCATAGAACAGTTTTTGTCAAAGAAAATGTTTTATAATCTAGACAGCTTAAGCCAGTTAAAAAATCTTTTTTGAGGAGTATTAGCTCCAGGTTTTATTTCTTTTTAATTATTAATCATAAACAAAATCTAGATTGTCTCAATCAGCATCAACTAAACAAGAGATATATACCGCATTCACATGTCTTCGGTCGCTCGCGAGCGGACGGACAATCGCTTGCGAGCCGGGCCTTCATGTAAACAACCACTCGAGCGGTTTTTGTCGTGGGTGATCCACGACAAGCCGCTCTCGATCGACTCTGGATGCAGCTCGCTCTTGATCCATGTGAACAGCCGCTTGCAAGTGGGTTGCCAGTGAGCTTTGACCTCTTTTGTGTGAAAGCCAATCAGATACAAGCATCTCTCCGGGTAGTTAGCTTATTTTGCGCGAAATGTTCGCAGTTAAGAACTCTATTTTCACAATCGTTGCAGGTTTGGCTGTTGTATGTTATTTTTCATTTAAATATCCCTAAATATCCTCCATGTCAACTTTAACTGGATCTGGCCCGCAGGCCTGTTGGACCGAAGAAGAAATTATTGACCTGATAGAGATTTGGGCAGAACCCAAGATTAGAATGTTAGTGGAAGACAAGAAATCAAAGAACAAGACAAAAATACATGAGAAAATCGCAGTTAGATTTTCGTTTGTACTAGGCCACTTGCCGACGACAGCAAATCCAAACAAAATTGCAGGACCTAGGAAAACGGTACAAATAAATAAATGAATAAATCGGAATCTTGGGCAATCGCCCAAAAATGTCAGGTGGGGACGTTGGAGAATCGTCGATGCCACCTCCATCCAGGCCTAGGATCAGAAATCGCAGGCCTAGCATATCTACAACCAATTGGGGATGTGACATAAATTTATTTCCGGTCGCCTCGAAAGTGGCAGCGAACGCAGTTTGGCCATTTTTTTTAACTAACACAATCTCGCTCACGATCCAGCTCCTCAACCGCTCGCGATCGATGGAGACACGTGAACGTGACTATAATGATTATTTTGGGTTATTTGCATTAAGTAGCATCAGTGCTTTGCGGTGACCCAGATTAAGCCTTTAGGTCTCTAACTTCACAGCTAATCTCAGACCTTTCCAAATGGGCCCTGCATTTGCATGCTCCAGTAGAAACAGACATTAAATAAAATACGGATATGGCCTACATAGTAAAAAGTCACTGTTGTAAGATTATAAAGCATATTCAGAATCCTGTGGGTGAATATAGATTACAGTAAGTACTCTTGCTTGCTTCTGAGCTAGCTTTTACCCTCATTTAAACGCAAAAAAATAATCACATCTAGGCCTACATTAGAAAAACCATGCTTTAGAACATATCCCTATGGAATTTGTCTATAATAAATTATGATTATGATATATAACACCAACTCTAAAACCACATTTATTTTCATTACATGCTAGGTTTGGGGAGGAGATTATGTTTTTTCACAGTAGGTATTGTGTTTTCATTAGGGCATCTGCTATTAGCAGACCTTCACTAAGCCACTGTAGCTGATATTTTTAATTACATTTTGGTTTATTATTTATTTTTAAACAATTTTATAGATAGTCTTCGGGTGTATTTTTTATTTACCTTTTGGGTTTTCGTTGACAAAAATGTAGGGAATTTTAATTTTTTTTTATTTTATTAGGATGACAGTAAACTATGTACAACACAATAAACACAGTAAGTTTATGATTTTAATTTGATAGCAAGTACCAAGGTTGATAACGCTACAAGCAGATACAGATTGGTTCTAATTAGCATAATACATTGCAAAAAGATTTCTGTCTATATTACATGCCATGTGACTATTCTTAGCCAATCAGAAACATTATTTTTTTATGCTTTAGTATCATACCAGGTGTAGCTAGCTATAGGCCCACTAGAATTGAGCTACCATACTATGGAAAGGAATTTGATAATGGATTAAGTATAGGATTACTTTATTACTTAGAAATAAGATAGGTTGCTAGAGAAAGGAAGAAATCATAGGAAATGGGATGAGACTGTTTGAAAATGGAATAGGACATGAAAAAGAAGAAATTTCTAGAATATTTTTGTGGAGTTTGAAACAGTTAGAAAAAAATATAAAAACAACTATAAAATAATAATAATAAAGATTTATAAAGCGCACATCTCCACCAAAGGTGCTCAAGGCGCATAAAAGGGATAGGATCACTAGGAAGTATGCCACAGGGAAGGAGATTGGGAGAAATAGAAAACCAACCAGGAAATATGATGGAAAGTGGGAAACCACTAGGGAAACCACTAAGGAAACCACCAGGGAAATAAAGGTACCACTGAAAATGGGCAGGGTCACTGGACAGTGGTTTATGTGTCTACTGCCCTCTTGAGAACATAGACACTATTCTACTACTTTGCACATAACCACGCAAATCTAAGAAACATGGTCTTTCTGGTTACTCGACTTCACCCGGAGAGCATTGCATGGGATGTAGCTGACATTGGAAAAACTCTGTTATTTACATCACACGAAGAATCGAAGCTAAATAAGTTATACAACCTAATTCCTATTATCACCAGTAGCATATCTAATAAAAGGACAGTGGGGAGGGGGTGCTGATGGGATGCTAAGGTAAAGTAGGAGGACTTAAAGACAAGGTGAGGAGGGAGGTACCTGTCAAAATAAGGTGGTATCAGGTGATTTTGTTTTAACTATTTGTTGATAATCTACTTCAAAAATCTCCATTGGGAAGGTTAGGGTTGCGGGGAGCCAGCTTTTCCTGCTTTAGCGTGCATCCCTCGCAAACCCCAAATATACCCTACTGATTATCACCCACATTTGAAGATGTCATGCCATATTACGTAATCAAAACACATAAGAAAGTCACAGTTAAAGCAATAGACATGGTCCTGACAGAAGTACTATAATATATAATGCAGTATAGCAAGAAGTCAGGAAAAATTTATATGTGATGGTAAATCAAAATATATAAATTTTATATTAACTGAAAACCTAAATAAATAACCTTTAGTACTGATGGAAGCAAAATACTGTAGACATTAGTAACACATAAAAACCATGTCATGCCATGAAGCATACACAAACCAAAATGTATGTCATGGACACTAGTGGGTCAAAACCGTTATTGCCTAGTTCTTGTATAAATATGTAGAGAAAAGAAAATATATTATAGTCTTGTTCAGTTTTTTTTAATATCAACAATCAGTGAAGAGACTGTACTCAATACCCTTTCTTCAGCATAGCAGACACAGTGTAAAAGGAAAGATAATTGTATGTAGTCATACAGTATAGCTATATACTGTAGCTAGCATACACGCATGACGTGCATATGTTTATGTGTTAATATTTTCATAAGTTATACTATTGCATAATTCATGCTATGTTAACATGACTGCATCATTTCTAATGTGGTATTTATTGACTTTTCTTATAATACAGTACAAATAACCATTTAGATTACTGTATATATGTTTCTATAGAATTATCTTTCTTCCAATTCATTGTGTACTGTTTTATAATAAATTTATAAAACACAATTACATTCTCACTTAACTACTTACCTAAAAAACAGCTTTGCTGTATTGCCTACGGAAAATGCTTACGATAAAGCTTGAAATATAAACATATAGAATTATTATCATCATAGTGTTAGTCAATGAAATTAACATTTTATCATCTTCTAATTGAATATTAATTTAAAAACTCAAGTAAAATTGATAGACAAAAAAAATAACCAAATTGTATATTTTTGGAATATAAGTGTACTACACACGGATGTATCCATCTGACTTTATTATCAGCACCATAAGAAATACATCTATGTAGTAAAACCTAGCCTTAATACCAGAGGTTCTTCCATTGTCACAATCTATAGTGTCCATATTCCAATGTTTATATGGCCCTCTTTATTATGATTTTCATGATTACATCTGTCAGATAGCCAGCCCTTAGGGGAGCCGTAGTATACACTAGAGCCGTAGTATCGGGATCGGGAGCTAACCGTTAGCACCTGTGGGAGACCGCCTGATTGGTTTAGCTAACCATTACCGGGATCTTGATACGCTAATGGTTAGCATGTTGAGCGCGTTTCTGTCATTAACCAATCACACATACGCATTTCCAATTTTCAGTTTCCTATTGGCCAGTGATCTCACGGTCATCTTTTTGATATCTGTATCGGGGGTTTTCTTGTATAAACGCAAAGATGAGCATGTAAATTATTTATCTGGATCCTGCTAACTGTTTGCTGGTGTGTGTGATTATAGCCTTATTCTACTTGGTTTATCCATGAGCCATACACAGTGATTCCACACAATTACTGGAATGTGTCAAAATCTATCAGGGAATTACCCTTCAAATTTGCTTCTTGTTCAAACAGCATTCATTGCAATGCCCTTTTGCCTTGTTTTGTGTTTATCTTTTAGGTGGATGATAAAACAGTACTTGTAACTAAATAAATATTATGCATTTCTATCACATATGATTTGGCAAAATTTTCATTGTGTAATCTCGGAAAGTATATTATTTTATTATATAAATAATTCTACCCTACTCTTAACACTCTGACCGCCAGGTGTTTGAAAAAAGTAGTATCAGCCACCGCCAGACTTTTAATACTTTTCCGAAGCTCGTTGAGAGTGCGTATGTGATCAGATTGACATGTAGTGAATACCACAAGAACTACAAACATTTTAGCTTTACAATGTTTCCAAACACTTTATTGTAATCACAATCTGTGACCCGTAACAGTAAAATGAAAATGACTCACTTTTGGAGATTTACGTAATTTCACACAACGAAGCTGAGATAATTGCGATTTTGTGAAAGTAAAGCAAAACTGCTCTACGCTATTGTAAACAAACAGTGAAATACTTATGGTCCAGACTGAATGTAGAGTTCAATTTGTCAGTACATGTCGGTAATTACCCCATCTATCGGATTCCGTAAAAAAACCTGAAACACAGAGATCTTCGTGTTTGGCGGTCAAGCGTTGCGTTACCAAACACAGAGATCTATGTGTTTGGCGGTCAGATTGTTAATCGGGGTTGACATTAGTAATAGTAGAATTTTTATGATCTGTGTCATAGCTGATATAGTCATTTAATTGCAATTATCAAGCAGGATTTCTAAAAGATGATAAACAGTGCAGAAGGATAATATTTGTGCAGTTGTGAAAAGCTAGAGTGGGTGTTGTGATTACTTATATTATAGAAACGAGCCATTGCAGGACAACCCTGAACTTGGCATTTCAGTATTAATTGTTCCATATATTTGTACTACGAGAAGAATGTCAACATTTGTCACGTATGTCAGTATTTTCTGAATGCTTTAGGGCAATAACATGATAAACGGTGTGACATTTAACATTTAATTAACCTATTTCCCAGAAAACATTAGTTTTAATAACTATAATAATAATAATAATAATAATAATAATAATAATTATAATTATAATAAAGGTATATGGAGATAATTAACAAAAGATGCATCAGCTAACTCTAGCTAAAATATAGACTAAAAAAACATTTCTTGTAGGTTTCTGCATCATGTTAAAAAATGACTGGAAATTGTAAAAAAATGTGGAAATAAAAGGCCGCGAAATATTTCAAATTGTAAAATCACAAAAATAAAGGGCCACGAAAAAAAAAGATTTATAGTCATCAAACTTGTGTTATCCCATTTTGATAATCTCTCAAATGCTCTGTGTGACATGGTTTGATTTGATGGACCTGTGTTTCTGAACAAAGTTTGTAATTGAGAAAATTTATAATTCGATGGTTCAAATTTTCGTACTATCCTAGTGGTAAAAAATGTTTCTGAAGTTACTGTGTTCAGTTTAAAACAACTTGATTTTACATTACAACATAGAATAAAAGTATAGTATTTCAAGAAAAAAAATATATAATTACAATCTTAGCTTTCTCAGTTTACATAAAAATGAGAAATTGCACAATGTAGCGGTATAGCCTCAGGGACAAGCAAATGGTCTGAAGGAATGTCGTGAGAAGCGTGGTGCGTATGAATGGATAACGTCAACGATAAAGTCAAGGCCATTGTTCTACACCTTATATGTCATTACCCACTGTCTTGACATTTCCATTCAAGTACAAGAGATATTATTCTACTAGATAAGTGGCTTCAAGCTTGAAAAAACAAAGACAAAAATATAATCCTATTTTATGTACATTAAAATATGTTTTCATTTTATCGTGGTAATACTCCATTGATGGAAGAAATGCTATGGATGAAATCATCAAAAAGCAGCCCGAACTTTAAATGTATTAATTGTTAAATTTAAAGAAATGTTCATCCTAAAGAGATATTGTGATTAGATGAGTTAAAATAGATTCTTTTTGATTTTAAAACTGTAAAATACATCATTTTATAACTTTATATTTTCTATGGAAGTCAGATAATAATTAATTTTATAAGCCAATCGTGACGTCATCACTGCAACTCCCAATGTTATTTGCCTATTCCCCACCGTGCACTAGTTGATATTAGTTTATAATTAAAAGAAAGATTAAGATTATCCATAAAATGTTACTACGCTTTACAGTTCACCCTCCCAATTCAAGACCACCTTATGGCCCTGAAGTTTTTGAGTGGTTTCAGGGTTCCGTCTCCGCGTAGAGGGTTAGCTTATTGTCAATAGATTGAAGATTGTTGCTGTTATAGTCCTGAACCAGATGGGTCTCGAAATTGGTGTACTGTAAATTGGAAATTTGTGCAAAAAATTGACTGTATTGAGTACATACTAAAAACATACAGTAAGTCTCCCAATTACGGACCTCCCATTTACGAACTGCAGCAAACACTAAAATCCAAGTGATATTTTGAGACAAAATTTAACTCCCCATGGTAAAGCTTAGGCCTACCTAGCCCTATTTAGCCTACTCTGCATACAAGGCCTATGCACTGAGATGCTATGAAAATTCGAACTCTCTGAATTGCATATTTTTTCAATTACGAACTCTCTTCAGATGTAGGTGTTTGAATTGGGAGATACTGTATTACAGTAAAGTTTTATTTTTAAATTAATGTTAGCTTTCGATTAAAAATTTAAGAATAATTTCCTTGCCAAAGTTAGCCTACACATAAATAACACTGTTGCTATATTTTTGGCATAAACTGTTCAATTGGCTAGTAACATAACTAAATGAATTTGACAAATTTGAGGTAAATCTCATAAAACCTAATTATTTAGTATTTTGCTTCATTTGCATATTTAATCATTTTAAATGAGTAATTTATAATTTAGTTAAATTTAATATTAAAGGTTTACCACATTTTAGCACAATTTTTTTTCTTTTATTGATGGACAAATTGTAATCATGATAAAAAACTTTAAAGGCAAATAGTAAACCAATTACAGTGTTGAATGCAGTGTAAATCATAAAAATGCAAGGTGAATCAAAGATAGTTATAGTCTACTTTAATCACTGTCAGTATTTAACATGAATGATACTGTCGCCATTTGTTCCAGAATATCATATCATATGTTATACCAACTAGTCCGTTGCCTGGATCCAAAGTAATTAAAACCCAAGTGCTAAACTTAGCTTTTTATCAGACACATGTGACCAAAGGAAGACATTTGGTAGCAAGAGAGGAAGGACTTAATTATTATCTACAGTAAACAAAACTGATCTCTGATTTACCTATTACGATTTTGGTTGTCTTTTTTTTTTCTCTGATACACCATGAGCTGATTATTAAAGCTCTCAACTGGTGGAGGAGAGGAGATATTGTGTACCAACAAACCAACAATTTTAAGTATTATTTGTACTTGAGGTATGTTTTTCAAAACTGCATAATATAAGAATTTAACATACAAAATTTTTCTTAGTTTACGATAAATACCAAAATACTCAATTATTGTTGTAATCACAAATGTCATTTGACTACAATATTTTTATTTTAAAGGCCTTGTGAAATTATTGAAATTTTGTGTAGTTTATCTTCTAGTTGAAAATTGGATAATTTATCTAAGATAGAACACCTATGATACTAAAATGTTCTGAAAATCAGATAGCGTGAAATTTGATTATTTTTTTTCTCCCATCGCATTAATCTACGCGCCATTACAAGCTTAGTCGCGGGTTCAACATTAAAAAAATAAAATCATTCATATCTTACAGATCTTCTCTTATGCAAATCTGAAATGCCATTGACTTCAATTAACTCTGTTAGTTCCCATTACACTTCAAAGCAGTGAAGCCCTTTCTGAATAAATTGTATTGATCATTTAATCCCCTTATTAACGAATTACATTAGATTAATCAATATCATTTTGGCTGTGCGCTTCGGTTGTAAGTAATGTAGGGTAATCGGCAGGAGTGGCAACGCCTGAGTGGCCACTGCTGAAGCTCGATCACGTGGTTGTGATGTACGTCATTTACGTTTTTCTTGACGAAACGATTTGAATGAATTTTGTGGAGAGTTGAGCTGAAGCAATCCGTGAAGGTTATGGGGATTCAGTGTGTATAGAATACACATTCCAAATCATACTGATTTGTCTTGCCTACACAGATTTACCTAAATATGTCACAGAAACAGTCGTAAAGTTAATTCATTTTAATTAGTGTTGTTAGTAAGCTGCTACTTACCTTGCTTGAAAAATGTTCAAACTTATCTGGTGAACCGTGATCGTACATATATGGCTCTGTAGCAAGCTTTCTTTGCTCATAGACTATCGTGCATGTAGCAGGTCTGATATTAATTCATGTCTTATGCAAGTACTTATTAAAGCATATGTGATTTCATTTTTTTTTATCTTTGAGGGTAGGTAAATTGGTGGTCAGGTAAATTGGTGGTCAAAAATATAATTCCCTCAATTGACATGTCTTTAGAAAGGAGAAAGGATATTGTCTTCTATAGTCCTATATTATCATGCTGTGCAAATTTGATTATTAGTGTATCTGTTTTGGGAAAAAAATCTGATTTAAAATAATTTATTAGTGTTAACATTCAGGTGACATTAAATTTGATTTGTCCTATCAGTCAAAAAATATGAAATCCCCTGTATATTATATAAGATTGATATTATGTCTTATTATAAATGAAACATTTTTTATTGAAAGAAATTCATATGCACACATTAAATCTCTGCCTCTATGTTCCCTCCCACCTCTTAGTACTAGATACCTTAGTTACGTCTGCCAATAAGGACCTTTTTTTATTCACAAATTTCTGGTTCGTATGCAAATGATATTAAGGGCATAAGTCAAGCCAAGCCTACCATGTTGATTATTTGCAGTCCAAAGTTAGGCCATTTTCAGTAATGATCGTAATATCAATTTGAATTTAAGTTTATTTCAGTATATTTTATATCATGTTCAGCATTACTAAATAAATCATTTTGTATCAAGAAGTAAATCTTCAAATAGTACAGTATCTGTACATAAATAATTTTTTCAATGATTAAAGTTTATATACAACTTGAGCAACTTGTGCTCAAATGTTATGCTGATTAATTATGCACATTTTCTGTGGTTATTGACTTTCTTATTTGTTAAATTGTGCAGAAAATTAAATACGCCAACAGCAAAATTCTGCCCCTGGATCATGTTCTGGCTATATACAGCCTCAGCTGCACCTAAATATAATCTTGAAGATCTGCATATTTTCTAAGAAATATAAAAATGAATGGAAATGAAATCTTTATGTATTAATATTACATATTTTTTTGTTTTACAGGAATTAAGCTTGGTGGGCTATGTTAGCAGCCATCTTAAGCTAATGTGTTGCTGTGGTTGCAGGCAGACTTAGATGAATATAGATACAGTAAGTACACTCCCAATGTTGTATAAATTTAGCACTAGGCTATGTATCATTTTCTTTATCTCTCTCTCAAGGTGGTTGATGATGTCATAGTTGTGAGAAGTGTCATCAGTATTGTGAATTGAATGCTGTTGGATACAGTTGAGATTAACAGTATGAAGGTCAATGATAATTAAATATTGTCATTGTCATGATCAGTGTCATTATAGTTATGTCATTAAAATCAATGTCATTATCAATTATAATCATTTTCATCACCATCATTACTGTCATCATCATCACCACTTAAATCATTGTCATTGTCATTTTCATCACCATCATTATTGTCATCAATATCAACACTCAAATCATTGTCATACTGTATCATCAGCATCATCATCTTTTTCATCATAATCATCATGTTGTCTAAATGCCTAGGAAGGATAATGTCTTCACAATGATTGAGGATTTAGAAAAAGAAAGATTTCTATTATCATTTCCTCATTATTATATAATTCCCATGATCATTATTATTGTCCAATTTATCATTCCCTACTTAAACATCATTTTATCGTCACTATCACCTTCATAGTCATCACCATTGCTACCAACTTATCGACTAATGAATCATCATCTTTCTCATAATTAATAATTAGCATCATCAACTACTAATCATTATCATCATCACCATTATATTTTAAAAACTGTAAGTTGTAGTCCCTTATAGGCTATTCTGATTATGATCATAATTATAAATTATAATTCAGTTATGCTAATAAATTAAAAATTTTCAAATAAATTTGTGAATTCATTGATAGATTAAATTATACATTGGCACATTATTTCAGAAACATCATCATTACACCAACTATGACACCATAATCATTGAGTACAAATCTTTTCTGATGTCGATTAATATATTTATTTCTCCACATTTGCACAGTTTTATGACATTTTTAGATACACCAAGATGACAGCTTCACCAGATCAAGCAGTTGTTGATGTTGCTACAGACACAATTGTGGAACAGCAACAACAACAACAGACACAAGAGCAACATTTAGGATTAACTATTGGGGAACAAACACAAGAATCAGCTACAGCCGAGAGTGCAAGTCCAGTTAAAACTGAGAAGAAAACATGCTCGGGATCAAGTTCAAAATCAGATGTAAAGCATGATAATGGGCGCGAGAAAGGCGACAGTAGGCGGGAGAAAGGAGACAGCGGGAAACGTTTAGAATTCAGCAAGCGGGAATCTAGGTCACTTGATGCCCAAAGTAAAAAATATGAACACAAAAACTCTAAGACACGCAGAGGACCACTACTTAAAAGTAAATCAGAAGAATCTCGCAACGATAACGGATTACGCAGACAAGGTTCGCGCGAAAGCGATACGCAGCCACGTCGCTCTTCGGGTAACAAGAAACTTGTACGGAGTAAAGCTTTTGATAAGGATACTTACGAAATCTCCAATCAGGTAAGATAGATATTTCCCATAATTTGTAAAAAGCAGTTAACATAGACTTTCATAAATATAATTGTATGGAAATGTATAAATAATATTAATAAATATCAGTCATTTTTTTCTATATGTTGACTATATTTTTTAATAATTTGTTCCTTATTTTGTAGCCATTTGTGATATTGGATAATAAATGATAATATACCAATAATCAACATGCCTATCTGGTGAGCAATTTGGAACAATGCTTAACTTTTCACAGAAAGTATCCATAATACAACTGTAGGCTGAACACTCATGTGCTAAATCTTGCTATCTTAAAACTCATTTCGTAAATTAAAACCAGCAGTACAAATGACCCAAGTTAGCATTATCCTTTGGTTTGATCAAAAAATTATCAATTACAAAACTTAAAAGATTTCGTTAGCCTCAGATCAGCATTCTTAAAAGGTAGGAGAAAAAGTTAACAGCAGTACAAATTAACCAAGGTAGTTACCCTTTGTCTCTGTCAAAGATTTATCCAATAAAACACAGCTTTAGATGGTACCAATCCACCATTTTTAAAAATCATACATTTGTGTGTGATAAAAGTTTGTTAGTATTTAATGAATTTAAAATGGTGTTTTTAAAATCAAATAGTTCAAGTTCTAATATTGCCATATGTTTTTACAACATTGGAATTTAAAATTAAAGATGCATTCTTATATACAAAACAAACAAACAAGTCATAAATTACATAAAGGAAAACACATCATCAGCCACATCTAGCATTCTCATTCAATAGGCCTTGTACTACAAGATAAAAACTTTTCAAAAACTTAGCCGCCTAGCTTTAGATGCTACCAATCCACCATCACTAAAAATCATACATTTGTGTGTGGTAAAAGTTTTATATAGTTTTTAATCTTTTAATATGGTGTTTTTAAGTTCAAGTTTTAACGTTCTTAAGTTCAAGTTCTCCTAAACATGCCATATGTTTTTACAAAATTGGAATTTAAAATTAAAGATTCATTCTTGTATACAAAAACAAACAAACAAGTCATATTAATTACATAAAGAAAAACACCTCATCAATGCTGGTAGTATAACATTATTCTTCTTTTTTTTTTCTTTTTTTTAAGAAGAGAATGAATTTATTGTTTTTTTTTAAAGAAAAAAGTTATATTTGTTTAGAAAGTTAAATAACTTCCAAAACTAAGCCTTCTTGGCACTAACAGAACACATTAAGTAGTTTCAATTTAAATATATACCATGAAAACAATGGTAATCATTTTATTAATAGCACTGATCTTTAGCGTTTTCTAAATACAGTAAATTTATTTGTTTAGAAAGTAAAAAGCCTTTCAAAAACCAAGCCTTCTAAGTTTTAACAGAACGTATGACGTAGTTTCAAATTAAATATATTCCATGGAAACAACGGTAATCTTTTTATTAATAGCAATGATCTTTAGCGTTTTATAAATACAGTAAAGTTATTTGTTTAGAATGTAAAAAACCTTTCAAAAACCAAGCCTTCTTAGCACTTACAGAACGTATGAAGTATTTTCAAATTAAATATATTCCATGGAATAAATGGGTAATCTTTTTATTAATAGCAATGATCTTTAGCGTTTTATAAATACAGTAAAGTTGTTTGTTTAGAAAGTAAAAAACCTTTCAAAAACCAAGTGTTTTTAGCACTAACAGAACGTATGAAGTATTTTCAAATTAAATATACTCTATGGAAACAACGAGTAATCTTTTTATTAATAGTAATGATCTTTAGCGTTTTATAAATGAAGTAAAGTTATTTGTTTAGAAAGTAAAAAGCCTTTCAAAAAACAAGCCTCCTTAGCACTAACAGAACAAATGAAATATTTTCAAATTAAATGTATTCCATGGAAACAATGGGTAATCTTTTTATTAATAGTAATGGCCTTTAGCTTTTTATAAATACAGTTATGTTATTTGTTTAGAAAGTAAAAACCTTTCAAAAATCAAGCCTTCTTAGCACTAACAGAACATATAAAGTATTTTCAAATTAAATATATTTCATGGAAACAACAGGTAATCTTTTTATTATTAGCAGTGATCTTCAGCATTTTATAATTATGCAGTAAAGTTATTTGTTTAGAAAGTGAAAAACCTTTCAAAAACCAAGCCTTTTTAGCACTAACAGTAGTATTTTCAAATTGAATATATTCCATGGAAACAATGGGTAATCTTTTTATTAATAGTAATGATATTTAGAGATTTGTAAATACAGTAAAGATATTTGTTTAGAAAGTAAAAAACCTTTCAAAAACCAAGCCTTCTTAGCACTAACAGAACGTATGAAGTATTTTCAAATTGAATATATTCCATGGAAACAATGGGTAATCTTTTTATTAACAGTATTGATCTATACTGTGTTAATGGATCTAGCAGGAATCAATGAATATCCGTTTATGTCCATAATAATAATATATTACAATGTTTATTTACATAGTATGTATAATACTTCATTTAACCTTAATCTATTTTAATTTTCCTGTCCCTATGTCTTTTTATTAATTACCATATTTTAGTTTCATGTATATAATAGAAAATGAGATATGTTAAAAATATTTTAGTATTATTATCTATGTATTTCAGTTTGTTGCACTAAGTAACCAAACAGTTGAAACAGATGCATCAAATCCTAAAATAAAAGAATTTAGTTCTATATAAATATAACAATTATTATTAATAGTGTTGTTATTTTTTGCTGATTATCATTAATATTGAATTTGTTGATCAGTTCTCAAAGAATTTTATCTGACTTCAACAACAATATAATAAATAATGTATTTGTTCTTTACTATAGCTTATCATTTGAAGAACACCTTATTTATTATATATCATCATTGATTCCTCTGCAAACTCAGGACTCTTTCATTGGAACCCCAAAACTTAACATTTGTACCACTTCCCTCTTCATTTACATAACATAATATCTAACTGTACTTTAACGTGGGTCTTTACTGCTGCGTACAGTAGTGCCAAAAATGGGACAACAGGCTAAAATGGGGTCCATGGCACTATGGTAAAGAATGGATAGAATAGGTAAGTGATAAAAAAAAAATAAAAAAAACATACATTTTGGACGACTACTCTAAAATTGAATATTTTGCTTCTAGAGGCTTCCCAGAGTCCAGCTGTGCCTAGCCACTCAACCCTACTTCGGCCCCTAGGCAACCCCAATCATAAGTCCTTTAGGATCCTGATAGCTACACAGTTTGTTTTTTTTTTCAAAAAATGCCTATGGGAGCAGCACACTTGGCCAAACTGGTGGTAGCCACTGTGATATGTGCTGAACTGTGGAGATACATTGTAAATCTTTGGCACCCAGTTTAATTCCATCCAATGCCCTCCTCATGTTACTGAAATACAATTATAAAAAATACCCTGTCTTCTGGAAGACAAGGTGTGCAATATGGACCATGTTTATATTAAAGAATGTAGTACTAGTAGATTGTCTTTTGGTGTACTACACAATCACCAAAGAAGGACCCCACTAAATAACTCAAATCCAATTCACCATCCTTTTACAATTATACCTCCATGCTTTTACCAGGCATATAAATCTAGATTTGCTCTCAGCAACCACTGCATACACACGCATACTGTATATCTCACATTTACAGTACTACAGATTTATCCATGTACATGTATGCACATACCATTTACCTACACATACCATACATTCCATCCTGGAAAAAAAAATACTTTGATGAAAAATAAGACTTTTTTAATATAGGCATCATGAGACCAGAAATGGGAATTTAGATACTTGAGACTTTTAAAGTCGATAGGAGAATATCCCAATCATTGGAGGCTCCTGATTGGAAGAAAAATTAAAATGTGTGACATGCATCTACCAACATATTGCACATGTATTATCTGACTAGTACACGTCTACCTGGGATGTACATTTACTGTATATATTTACAATGTAATGCATCATCTTCATGTTGTCTATATCTACATACACATGTGTCAACAACATGCACCTAACAATAGTCTGCCTACACATATATCCACAGATCTACCTACACATACCTACCTACACATATATTTACATATGTACTTAAAGTAAATCCTTTAAGGAGCCACTAAGGCTCATAGAGCTGGAGCTCGTCCCCCATTTCTGTAGCGGGAAGCTGTCAGAAGTGTGATACTCCCCATGGATGGGATCAGTGGCATATCTAGGGGAGATTAAATTACTTACACCCCCAGACTCCACCCAAAAATCACGGTCAAGCTAAAAAGCACCTAAAATCACCTTGTTTTGCGAATTAGCGCCCCCCCCCCCAACTGATTATCAAATCCCCCACTTGACCTTCGCGCCCCATAGTTTCAGACTCCTAGACACGTCACTAGATGGGATGGTAGTCCATCGTAGGCTACTCCCAGCAATTTGCTGTTACCCATTGATACAGCTAGTTAAACTGTAGTAATGTAAATAGACCTTGATCAAAGACACAGGCGCAATGTACAATGAGGGATTGCAACTCCGACCTGAAGACTTGAAAACCAAAGAGCTACCAATCCACCACACCATCTCTACATCTATAATATTAATAAACATATAAAATGTAATAAGGAACAAACTAATGCTACAATTTTCCAAATTCGAAATATAGTTTATAATATTCAGGTACACAGTGTCTACTGTACAGCATGATCTATACACTAACATGCAAAAAATATCCCTTCCTCTTTTTCAGAGAGACGCATGGATAACCATATTGTCATTTCCACTGCCATCAGTTTTCTCATGAATATTGTCATAACTTGCATCTCCCAGGCTTACACTTACACACATAAAGATAAAATTAATTTGTTAAAACTATATCCATTGCATATTTTTTATAATTAGAGTGCGTTATTTTGGCACTGTGTGTACAGCTTGGAGGAATTTTGGTGACATTAAAAACACATGTACGTTCGTAGTGACGTGCAGTACGTCATGGGATGGATATCAATTTATGTATCAATGATGGATTCATAAATTGATACCGATGTGACACTATCTGAATGTAGTGACGCGAGGCTGTGACGACTGAAATACAGTCATTCGATTTTTGTACTCGTCATACTATTTATTTTTCATTAGTTATATATATATATTACAATATTAAGAAAGTTACATTTTGATAGTGTTTTTTTTTCTCAGTGCCTCCATGCATGCATATTATATTAGTAATATATTTCTCTAAGTTATAATACTCTTAATATTACATTAAATAATAATATTAGTAATGGTCATAATTATGAAAATGCTATTTAGCTAATAATAATAATGTTAATAGTAATATGATTGTTTATACTAGATTATTTAATTTCATAAATGTATATCATGTTTCTATAATTATCCACAGCTGTTTTATCATGCATCATATATCATATCACTAATATTTCAACTACAGACAAGTATAAAACATACATGAAAAAAAAGCAGCTAGTACCTAGTAGTACTAATCGAAAATTTTTACAAAATTACAATTGCTAAACTTTTTTGTATAGTATGGCAAGACTTTTGTTATACCTTGTTTCGTTAACTTATTTTTTTAAGATCGTCAGAGGAGGGCGGAAAAAAAATACAAATATAATTTTGTTTTCTTATTTAGTAAATGGTTTTGCTGAAAACATTCAGATGGAAATGAAATTTTATTGGTGAATGTAAACAGCGTAGCAATAGGATGGATAAATGCTTTAAATTGATATGATTAGGACGATATATATATCTTATTTTTGAAGATTTAAATGCAGCGGCAGGCGTAATAAAAATAAAGAAAAACTTTAATTTTTTTTTTTTAATTTCCATTTTTTCATGGCCGCATGTGTCCTAATTGGCCTAATATAAAATTTTATTCAAAATTATCATTATTGATGAGTAGCAGGTTCGTTAAACAAGGTATAAAAAAGTCTCGCCTATGGTATATTGTGTAAAAAATATTTTTTTCTTTAATAATGTTAAATTTAAATAAAATATTTTAATTAATGATCCTCTTACTGTACATGTGATAAAACAATGAAAGTAAACAAAAATATATGTGTTATAAATTTTAAGTTAATAGAAATTTATTTTTTGTTATCTAATTTACAATTTGCCAGTTCTTTTTTAAGACTACACCAACCATCCTACATTGCTGAACTGATCACTCAGAATCTTACCGGTATGTCATATTTTCACTCGGCCAATGAACGACTTTCTACTGTCCCACGCACCTAGTTTTGTACAAAACGTGATCACTCTTTTATGCCATTCGTACATCATTGAACTTTCTATCACACACCACAATAAATGCAACATCTGTTTTCTTTTAGAAAAAAAAAACAACCTAAAATGTCATCCCTTTACTTAACATTCTGCAAATGCTTTTGATCATAATTTTATTTTAGACTGATGTTATAAAGTATTGTTTATTATTATTGAAAAACAATAAAATTTACAAAAGAATAATATATTTTGGTAATTAAAAAATATACTAATAACTTAAACAGTAAAACATGGTAGTTAAATTGTCTGGTTGTTATTTGAATGAATGAACTCAGTTGTAATGCTGTTTTTTCATTTTTTTTTCATAGAATTTATTGTCTTGTATTCAGTTAATTAAAAGATTTCTGTAGTAATACAGTGTGTAATTCAACAAAAACCCAGTTTTATCAACTTATTGTTTCATCACAAGTTAATTTGTTGGATTTAAAGAATAGAGTAATTCAGTGAGAACTGAGGTTTTATCTAGATATTTATTATTATTATTATTATTATTATTATTATTATTATTATTATTATTATCACATTATTAAGAAGACAATTATTATTGTTTTTTTTTTTTTTGTTATTTTTATAAGTTATTATTATACTACAGTATAGCTGACATTCATTTTTGTTATTGAAATTGTCATAGATCGTTCCAAAATATTTGCTTTATTCTAATTTAAGATGATCATATATATACTATTTTTTACTAATTGTCATTTATGTAATCACATACAATTGTCATTTTTTAAACATGCAAATTCTGAAATAGACATAATAACTGCAAACACATTGGCCAAAATTGTTTATGGCTTACAATTTAGAGATTATATATTTACAACTTCTAAGTTACTCTGCTGTACAGGTGTATTAATACTTATACTAGGTAGACGGCAATTCTTTTTTTGATCAATACTTTAACTTGTATAGGTTATAATAATATAATGGAATTGTTATATGGGAGAATATGCCTGCTCAGCAACCTTTCCTAGTTCTGTACTGTTTTTGTTTTATTGATTTAATTGAATAATGTATTGTGTTATCTGTGTTACAAGTGAAGTATAGTTAATTTGATTTGATTTGTGGTTATTTGATAGCTCTCAGTCTTCCTGAAATGCCATACAGTAGGAAACCATTCTTGTCTTGAAAGTATCATTTCAATGTATATTCAGATTTTATCTATTTTTTTTTAACCACCAACATTTCACATTGAATAAAAATTGTGAACACATAAATGAGACGCGAGATGGGATTGATTCAATGCCAAACAGACTCCGTTCATTAATGTTTTAAACTGCTTTTTTCCAGAAACAGAAATAACCGGTTGTGAACACAGCTAAGTAATAGGAACAAGTACGTTTTTTATGAGTTAATGTTTGCTATTTTTGGTTTGATTTCAGGTGAGTGATGTGCCGCCACGGCTCAAGATGAAGGCAGACAGTTCCGACTACCCATCACCTAGAATTGTGAGGCAGCACAGTGGTACAAGGAGTGAGCCAGCACTGTCAAGAGGTGAGGCCTAAGCCAACTTAGCTGGGGAGCAGTTTAGCTCAGTCAGCTAATCTGTTGGTAACAACTGTGTGTGCGCTGAACCGTGGAGATCTCTAGGTCCCCGGTTCAATTCTCATCGCTGCTCTCCTTGTGTTTTAGCTGTAGGCTGAAATACAAGTTACGATAACGCACCGTCTTTCAGATGAGACGTTTAAGCCGTTGGTCCTGTGTGCAGTATGACCCATGTGCATGTTAAAGAACGGAGTACACTCTTCGGAAAAGAGTAGGGGATTGGCTCCCGGTGTACTGCCCAATCACCACCAGAAGGATCCCGAAACAAGTCTTCAGACTTCCTGGCTTACCTTTGGTGTGATTCACACTGAAACACTTATTTATGTTGTATTAATTATTCACTAGCTGTATCTCTCTGGAATTCTGCTGCTACTGTACTCCTCATTAAGATTATCAACTTTATGTTTGTTTTTGTTATCATCATCATTATCTCAATCATCATCATCATCATCTCTACCATATTCATCATCACCAGTTGCCATTGAAACCATTATCATTGTGGCCATTGTCAAAATCAAAATCATAGCAAAATAAACAGGCATCTTCAGCACTTTGAGGCTATTCTTTTTTGCATTACATTACATGCTTTATAAAATTATTATTATTATTATTATTATTATTATTATTATTATTATTATTATTATTATTATTATTGTTTTTGTTTTATATAATAGTATTATTGTTATCATAGTCAAAATTATCATATTGTCTTATTTCATATTATATTTTGTAAAATAAACAAATAGTTCTTCCTCATCCTTAAATCATTATCGTCATATAATAGTTAAATATTTTTGCAAATACAGTAAAGATATTTAGTTCAAAATATATACAATTACAAAAACAATAATGAACAAATCAACCATGAAAGTATCATCACAACTGAAGTATAAATTGAACCTGAATAACCAAATGTTTTGACAAAAAGTAAAACTCATTTTCAGTTAACTAAATAAAAAGAAATAAACTTAGGCGAAGTTACCCTGAATTTCTATCTTCCATTGGTGTTAGTATGTACATTTTTTTAATAAATATACGTGATTGAATAAAGTGCAATTACCTTTTTTTACAAAATCATGGAGCTGTTTGTTTTGAGATAATTACAGTTTTTCTAAATCCTTGAAACAACGGTAGTGTGTGTATATATAGGTGGAGCGCACGCCCCCTCCCCCCCCCCCCAAAAAAAAGCTTGCAGCCACCCAGTCTTCCTCCCATTGAAAATGTCTGAAAGGGAAAAAATCGTGTTGAAGTAGTTAAAAATCACCTCATATCACCTTATTTTGCGACTTAGCACCCCCGCACTTAATCAACAATGCCTCCACTACACCTTCACGTCCATCATCAGACCGCCCCCTTATCAATTCAATTCAATTCACTAAAACTTATCCCACAATGGGGAAACCCATAATGATGATGACTTTTTTAAATGCATTGCATGTAAGGTTTCTTGTCATCCTCACTATCTTCCACAGCTGTATTATTTTAAATAATACCATAACTTGAAGTGTCATCTTTGATTCTTATTCAAATAGATTCCAGCATGGATGACCAGAGTCACCGGCCAATAGACTCCACAGGTACAGACGTCTTACAGTTTATCATCAAGGCTTTGCAGACCCAAAAGGACCGTAAACACCTTCTTGATTTTGAGCATGATGTTTTGGAATTCTTAGATTCAGGGTAAATATTTGTATATGATTGATAATATTTTATAATAATAATAATAATAATAACTAGCACTAACTTATACTTAGGCGGAATATCTTTTGTGTTGTTTCCCCCTTAACGTCATTTTTTTAATTGTTCTCTAATTTCTCCATTGGCAGAGTTCATTTTAAGGTAGGTTTTAGTAACATAATAATAATAATAATAATAATAATAATAATAATAATAATAATAATAGTAATAATAATTTCACTAAAGTGGACATACAGGGAATATCTTTTGTGTTATTTTCCCCTCAACATCATTTTTTTCAATTGTTCTCTAATTTCTCCATTGTCAAATTTCTCCTTAAGGCAGGTTTTAGTAATAATGATAATAATAATAATAATAGTAATATAATAATAATTTTTATACTTACACTCAATACCAGCAAGGCCTCTAAACGATTCATATTATTATCCCAGTAATTGGATCAAGCACATATGGAACACGTACTCACTTCCCTTTGGAGAATTTTGTAATATCGCAGCTGTAATTAGCACATTTTCTATTTGGACCTACCAGGTACCCACTTGTACTCCTAGGATGGAGAGAGACAACCGTAGGTAATGTGCCTTGCCAAAGGACACAAGAGGTAGCATGTTTTTGGACGGTATGCTGATTTCAAAGTACTGAAATAATACTATACTAAATTCCATGTTCATGCTAGAAACATTCTCTAGGAAGGTTGCATCGTGCACAACAGTTTCTGCGATGGAAAACAATTGACCGTTCTGGAATGTCAATCAAACTTAACAACTGACCAATCAGAACAGTGTGGCAGGAATACGCGCATGTCCCACAAACACGTGTTGTCCCACAAACGCACATGTTCGCGTATCCAACAATAGGACGGGGAAAAGGTACATTACACTGTTATGTACTAGGGACGGGGGAAAGGTACATTACACTGTTATGTACTTGTTTGTACTTTGTTTATTACAGAATATTATGCACAAAATGCAACCTCTCTAGGTGTGCGTTCCATTGGTGTGTTGATCCTGTAACTGGAATAATAACGTGAAGTGCATGGAGGCATCCACATTATGTACCTTATTATAGATCATTTTATCGGATTTATTTTGAAACAGCGCTGCCAACGTCTCGAAACTCACTAGGGGACTTCCAGCGGCCTAGCCTGAGCAGCTGGCTAGTTACAAGTGGGGCACCGCGCAGCGGATAGCCGCCAGACCTGTACTACAGCAGCAGTAGACAACAGATATGATCTTGTTAATTATTGTAATTACTGTATATCTAAACATTGAAATAGCTTTGTAAGACTCGGACTTGTTTGTATTATTAATATTTCATGTTTTTCTGTTTTTAAAATGTTTGTGCTCATTAGTAAATTAGTTTCATCATTGATTTAATCCATGATGGTAACTACGTCAAGCGAAATGCTAGGCCTCTGAAAGTCCCCCAGTAGTAGTTGCCAGGTTATCGGAAATTTTCATTTCAAATTTCGTGAAAATGGTCTATACTTATAATTATTGTTACTGTTATTGTTATTATTTTATTACTAATAATATTATTTTTAACATTATTATTGTCATTATTATTATTAGCTTTATTTGCACAACTTCACAGTGATGATCACGTTTGTCCGTTGATATAGGTGTTAAGTGGCCGTATAAACGGTGTTAGTAACTACGCGTAATGGATCAGTAACTGCGATGATCTACAGAGTTACCTCCACATCGCAGCGGTGTTAACAGAGATCATCGGCATGATCTTATGCAAATTAGCTGTTGTTTGACCTGTGTGAGTCATCGCTGGAAGTCGCTGCTGATAAACAGCGGGAATACAGTTATTGTTATTTGGAAAATTATGTTTTTATCAATTACATATATTTTTAAACTTTTTTGACAAAGGGTTTCAAAACAGCAGTAATGTGCACGTTTTTTTCAGGACGGTTCTAATCATGTGACTTCCTGGTACAACCGATAATTTTTTTTATCGTGTAGATGCTCGACTGGAGATCATTTGGTGTTACTTATATGATAGCAAACGGCTGTGTAACCATGGCTAATATTATTGTTTCTTATTATTATTATTGTTATTATTATTATTATTATTATTATTGTTATTATTTTTTATTATTATTTATTATTATTATTATTATTATTATTTTTATTATTATTATTATTATTAATGTTATTATTAGTATTAACTTCATCATCATATCATAAGTATGGAAAACTATGGTGGGATTAAAAGTGGGGAAGAACACTGGATTTCCCATTAGAAATACTTGCCTGTTTCTTTCTCTTGCACGTTCTGAGTATAATTATTGATTTGTTGCCTTGTTAAAATTAATACAATCAGTTTCTGATAATCCTGGGAAAGGCCCTCCTGTAGTTATCCAACCAGCAATGAGAAATATTTACACTCAATTTAACTAAATGTGTTTGAGTGCGTTCTCATTAATAATTTTGTCATTATATCTTGGTATAATGAGATCAGTAGTGATGATTTCGGGGGAATTCCCTAGATTTCAAACTGGCAATGAGAAATATTTACCCTCATTCTTTGCTTTGCGTGTTATTGTAATGATCAGTTAATATGCTGCGATAATACACAAGTCTACGATTCTGTTCATAGATTTAAATTATCTCTGATTGCAACACGGCCGAAGCCAGAACAAATTGCGTATGAATAAATATCCTATTAAAGTCGTTATAAATTCTGCGAAAGGCAGAAAACTGACTGAGTAAGATAAAACCTTGTCAGGCACTTGGGAATTAGGCCTAAAAACCACTGATCACATGGGTGGGTGTGTTCATCTGAATTACTCAAAGTTTGTCTTCCTTTGATCCGAGATTCACCGAGAACGAGTGTAACTGTTTGATTTTGTCCACCAACCTTTTATGATAGAATCTCATGCTGGCTTCTGACTTATCATTCCTCAGTGTGGTAACCTACATAGAAATATGCAAAAACTAGTTCTTGCACGTACAGTATGCTTGCTATGTAGCAGAAATGCATTTTGCTGTGTGTAAATATTTCATCATTATCTACAATTCTATGATTCAATTACACTTTAAGCATCGTGGATCTGTAACTTAGTAGTTGAGTTGTAACTTAGTAGTTGAGGTGCTCGCCTTCCAGTACCAGTTTAAATCCTCTGAGATTTTTTTTCTCAACTAAGATAGCAAATCCAGTTCCTAAGCCTCATAACAAAATTTAGTTGTCCATTCTGTATTATAATGACAGGTGTTTTTTCTGTATGAAGTAAAGTGTATATTTTTTAATTAAAAAATACTTGTATTATTGTTTAAAAAGCCCGCTTTTGCAATAAATTTGATATCTACCTGGATTTTGTAGTAGTCCTGAGGTTACGATATTATTAAACAAAATGCATGTTACTTGTTACTTGTATAGCGCCTTTCTTTTCAGTTAAGGCGACTGTAAGCAACTCTCCACAATAAGTCAAAAACTTCCCCCCAAGTAAAGCTTGCATAGAACCAAACCTAAGCAAAGTGTGCTAACTTAACTAATGCAATAAAGCAGTAGAAAAATAAGAAAACAGAATTTTGAAGTATGTGGACAGTGATAATTGTCACTGAACGTTGGACTTAGGCCTAGGCGAATAAAAAATAAAATTGTCAACCAACCAACCCTAATTTCCATTTGTCGCTGTGCTTGGGCAAAAATGTTTTTTGAACTTGTGCGAGACTTTTTTTATACCTTGTTTAGTGAACCCGCCAACGATGATGATTTCGAATAAAAATGAAATTTTATTTTTGGCCAATTAGCAAATTCTTTATTTTTATTACACCCGCCCGCTGCCTTGAAATCTCCAAAAATAAGGTATATGTATATTTCTTCTTAATTATATAAATTTAAAGCATCATCTCATTACTACACTGTTTACATTCACCAATAAAATTTAATTTTATTTTCTCCTCCGTCTGGATGTTTTTTGGCAAAACCATGTGCTAAATAAAAAAAATTTTTTTCTGCCCTCTTATGGTAATACTGTAGGTAAAGTTCGCGGAACAAGGTATAATAAAATAAGTTCAGGAAAAGAGGTATAAAGAAAGTCTTCTCTTATAAATTAAACATGAAAACACCATCTTTCAGGTGTCAATTTGTGGGTCATCTTTACGTTCATTTACATCTTAAATGTTTTCTTAATATCGTTATTACTGACCTTTTCTGGATTTTGTTTATGTTTTTGCATCATTGTTATTTAATGTTTGTTAACCTTGACATTTAAACAGAAGTGTAGAATTATCTGAATGAGAAAAGAGACTTAATGAAATGTTATTAACAGTTTTCGATTTAGATTTGAAATCAATTGGCCTCGATTCTCTAATCATTGATAATCAGCTGTAATTTAATGCAAGCTCTTTTAAATATCAAATGTCATTCTGGAGAAAGTAATTTTTATTCTGTTTCAGGCAAGACTTTTTTGATAGTTTGTTACGCAAGCTGTCAATGGTGATGATTTCAAATAAGAATATATGTATTTATTTTTGGCATGTTACCAAACTTACCACTGCAAAAATTGAGATTTTAAAATTTGTTTTATTACAAACATGAAATCTCCTGATTAGAAATTGTTATTATTTTTTTTAAATCGAGTAAATATAAATCATTTATCAGTCTGGTTACTGAATTGTTTTCATCGCTATGTCGTATTTTTTTATCCAACAATGTGAAAAGGCCTGAAGCAAATGCCTTGAGGGAGTCATCTAGCTTTTGTTTCCTACAGCATTGTTGTTAGTTATTTTACCTTTTGAACTATACCCCATGGTGTAGCCTGATTCATTTGATTTGTTGTAAATTGTTTCGCTTTATTTGCCCCAAACTAGTGTTTGTAAATGCCAATGATTACCTTTTTTTAATTTGAAATATATAAATTTAATTAAATTTATAAGAAAACTGCTTTGAGGTTTGTCATGTAATAGGTTAGGGAATAATAGGTTACACTGAAAAATGTGTTTTACTGTACATACAGTGTTACACTGTGCATAGTGTTGCACTGTATATAGAGCGTTACACTATAAATATTGTACCATGTTAATTTGTAGATACAGTGTTACACACTGTACATAAGTGAATTACACTCTATTGGACTGTACATATAATACAGTGTTACACTCTTATATTTGTTGAACTATGCATACAGTATTGCACTCTATATATTATTTGTACTCTCATTATCCTTTCGTCAGTTATAATACTGAACTACTATTTTCTTTATTGCATTTAATTAACTACACCATTTCTACAATCAATATGTTTATTTGTTATTCTCTTACAGAGAAGAGGAAAAAAAATTTCCCCCAATGAACTCATACCAACGGATGCTTCTACATCGAGTTGCAGTTTTGTTTGGCCTAGAGCACAATGTTGATGACACAAAGAGCTATGTTATTCTCAACAAAACACAGCATATGAGAAGGTTAGTATAAAAAAAAAAATTAGGTAATATATTTTTTTTTTGGGTTATTATACTTCATTGTCAGCTGAGGTTCAGTAATGATCGGTGGTATGTTCGTTAAAGGTGGTATTCATTTGATGTTATTGATAAAAGGCCAAGGATTGCCAGAAGCTAATTAATCGCTGTCTTGTATAACTAGTGATCCATCCATTCATAACACAATACAGTGCAGACACTGTATAACAATACAGATTTGAAGGTGATCAGTAATAATACCATAAGGAATACCATAGTTCTCCCTGAATAATAATATGACAAAAAGACAACTAGTTTTTATATAACTTACTTATTTATAAGATACTATTATGTAATTATTTTATTTAACATTTTAAAGAATATTTGAGTGACCCTTTTAGCAAATCTGATAAGTAGGGCCAACTTCGAAAACTAAGAAAAAATGATCATTACTTAAGAGAAGTTAGATATTATATAATTAATTGGAGCAAGGTATACAGGCATAAGATAAGGAAAGGTAAAACTTTATTCATCCATGACATGGAAATTAAAAGTAGGTCGCTACGATTTACAAATGCATTAAAAGGAGAAACCTTAAAAAAAATATTTAAAAACATTAGGCCAAATAATAACTAGTTTCTCTGCCTCACCAATTTTTTTATTTTTTTTTATCTCTTTCATTCTACAAAATTTATGAAAATCTGGCTAATTCACTTCTGTAAAATTCATCTATCAATCGTTTGTGGTTTTCGATACGTATGGTATGAATCATGTCTAGTGCTTCTTTTATTTGCTTTCAATGCATCTACTTCGTAAAAGCAGAGGTCCCAAGTTGGTGAAGTGAAATTTCTGGGTAATTTGTCATTTATTGAAGTGAAAATTCTAGGTTATTTTTTGGTTTATTAAGAACATGTATGACATATTATCATGTTGTCATGCCGTTACTAAAATCCATTACAAATATTTAACAGAAACAGCAGACTTACAAAGAAATATATGAGTAATTCAGTTTTTTAATTGAATTTTTAATTTAGTTTACCGATGTCTGCAACTACGCCCTGGGAAGCTTGAAAAGAGTTTCAGAAACCTACATCTGGGGATACCTTCTACCTATAAAATTGTGTCAGTTTTTGATGACAAAATAGTAGGAAGCAATTGTGATAGGTTTAAGCTGTAGAAAAATACTACATGTAACTTGTAAGCTAGAATCTGTTGGATGTGTAAACTTTGTTGCTACATTAATTCAAGTTGAAGTCTATGCTTACTATTAAATTTATCAAGATTAGGCTTAAGCATTAACATGGCCTTACGCTGTCTGTGTTTTGTGCCAGCGTATGGCGCAATTCATCTCAATCCCGAAGCTTATACGACTCCATATATCTCAAAAAGATTGACTCGGTAAACTTGGAGTAGACCGTTGATTGAGTGAGATCTTACAACTAAATATTTTTAAGATTTCTTAATACTTCCAACTGCTTAAAAAGAATATTCCTATTAAAAGGTTTTAATTGGATATCAAATTTGTAATCTCTTTTAAAAAGTCAGAAAATCCTCAATATTTCTTGTAATTTTTATTAAATTGACATCAAATTTTGAAATTTATAATTTTCAAAACAAATTATAAGGATTTGTTGACATTTTGTTCTATTAAATGATAAGTGATTCAATAAAATATACCTTACTCATACTGTTTCATATTGCTATATATATATATTAAAACAATATTATTACAACAATATGACAAATAAATCATGAATATAAAAGCACTATGTTATATTTAAAGGCTATATTATTTTTCCAGACCTGACCAGAAGTTTCAGGATTATATCAAGGATGACCCCGTGCCAACAACAATTCTTAAACGAAGTGGTGAACAAACTGCAGACTACTCAAGTATGGGACGACCATTCGACAAAGATTTGAACAAACAGAATAAATCATTTGAAGAAAGAAAAGAAAATTATGAAGAACTACGGCACAAGCTCTTTAGTGGAGATAAGGTGAGGCAACAACCTTTTTCCACTCCTCTAAAAATGTATTGATAATATCAATAATAGGGGGCATTGACAAAATGTGTGTGCTAGAAAACTGACCCAAAAGTTCACTTATTCTATACTTCTATTCATCTTGAGAGATGTTCTCAGTTCTATTGATTTCATTGGACCAATTTTAAGGTATGTTTTTTTAAAGCAAGAAGACTTAATGAGCATGGAGAGACTCAAATTTTGAGGCTATAGGTTGTGGTTTCCCTTGCCTCTACCACTTAACCACTCTACTTGGATTTTACGGGATCATTAATAATAACAATAATGTTTAAAGTGAAATAAATGCTAACATTCACAATAACAACAAAAACAATAAAACAAGTCATTAATAAATATATTAAAAACCTAAATATAATCCTATATTCTATATTTTTTATTTGTATAATACTTAATAGATATAAAAATATTTATATTATATTATTATATGTAACTCAAAAGGTATGCTTTTTACTGCCTTTTGATAGTGTATGTAGAATACTTATCTACTGCATTAAATCTGTTGCAACACAAACAATTTGTTGACAAGTAGTGTGATAGATTTTGATTACATATATTTTGAAATAAACATTTAACGTCAGATTTTGATTACATATTACCTATTTGTTTATACACACACCGACTATATAAATTGACATTATAAATTTTTCAGAGGATTTACTTAATTAATTAAATTTTTGTCCATGGGGTTATATATCTACCAGTGAAATAATGTTTGTCTTCAGATACTTTCACCACTCTAATTGTTCCTTCAGTCGTATTTTACGAATAGCAGTCATGCACACACTATTTCACTCAACTATATTATTACTAGAAAAGGACGTACTTCAATTATAACCAAGTCAAATTGAATTCATCTAACTTCTTACGCCAGCCCACACTGTCCATAGAAAATGCAATGCTACGACGTGCACGCAACGGATTGCTTTCAATGATGGTCTGCTCAGACTGCCCCCACAATTAGCAGACAGCATGGCATCTTCACACGCTCACAAAGTGCAGTGTGTTCCTGGCTTTAAGAGTATCATTTGCATGTGACTTGAAAAAGTCGTAGTTGTGTTACAACTGTACCTATTTTTCTGATTTTTATATTGAATAATGTTAAGGAGCATTTATAAATATTACAAGGGACTTTTGGTTATGAAGTCCCTTTTTTTCATTGAATATAGAATCAATCATGCATTATTGAAACAGTTATTTATTCAACATGAGTTGCATAATCTTTCCAAAAATTATAATATTTATTTCTTTGTACTGTACCTGCTTTAAAATGAGAATAAAAATAAAATTATATTTTTTGCCTGTTAGAACAACCATCGGCATAAAAAGATTGTTTTATTTTATTTTTACCATGTCCATAGCATAAATATAAAGAATTTATCAATATGATTGTTGAACTGTTCCAACATCACATTCTGTTATAATGACAATGAAAAAGCAAAAGCATCAGACGCCCTCTATTTTTCACTTTTTTACTCTGAATTTTCACATTTTTTTATCCGCCAATTATATTTTATTTGTATTTTCTTCTCCATTTAGATGCTTTTTCATAACCATTTTGCTAAATGAGTGGACAAAATTTTGTTTTTATTTTGTTCCCAAAACTTCTACAATCTTTCAAATATAGTTTTCCCTAAACAAGGTATATCTGGTCTAAGTGTTTAGTGGATCTTAAAATATTAATAATTTCTTTATGTGGAATATAATAAGTTACTGTAAAATCCTTTGGTTTGTTTATGCATAGATCATTGATAACTGCATTTGAATCTATCAGAAGACTTGAATTATCATATTTATTGCCCAATAGATAAATTAACGAGCAAAATCTGTGAATTATGCCGATTCCCATCCTTAACGTTCAGACCTGGATATTTGCTGAATGTAAATTAGATTGAAGTTGAGCTCATGCAACCAAAAAAAAAAATGCTGATGTCATGCAACCAAAAAAAAAAAAAAAAAAAAAAACAGTGTTAAAGATACTGTACTGTCTGTGATGAATTCTGGAAAACCCCCACATATTAGATTTAATTATTGAATTGCCCATTTAAAAAGGAATTAAATAAATTTAGAATAAATCACAAATGGAAAGGACTGTTACTGGTTTATATCTTTCAAATATATTACCAACCAATATAAGGGCCTAATTGTATCTATAACAATTTATTCAATGCTTAAAACACTCTGGCATGGAGCCAGCCAATATGCAGAACTGATTAAAAGACAGCATTATTCCACTAGCCAATACCTTATGTACAGTGTATATGCAAAGAGTATAGGATTTAGTATTATGTATGCATCTAAAAGTCTAATTATCATGTTGAAAGCTAATAAATTAAATATACAAAGTAACTTATTCAAATATCTAATTGTATGGTTTAAGTTTATTAGCAACAATTCAATGGCTTAGAAGGATTTGGAGGAAAAGTATGTAGATGAATATATTAATATCCAACCTTGAAATGTTCAACTCTGTTCCATCAAAGGCATATATCATTTAGAAAAACAGCTGAAAAGCTGAGCATTTCTAAGAAATATTATCCAAGCCAAATTTAAATTTGAATATTTAGCCAATCTACACCAGAGGCATGTTTTATTATGTTTGTTGTTGCAAACAATACATAGAAACAGGATATTCAATGTGAGTTGTTGATTGATAGTTATTGATTGGCAATAGGATATGTGCACAACTTTTGAGTGTCAGAATCGTGAGTTCAATTATTGTGATGTTTACCGTACTCACGCGAATAAGCGCCCGGGCGCTTCAAATATTTTTTGCACTTTCTGAGGGGCGTCTATTCAAACGGGGTGCTTATTTAAATGGGGCGCTTATGAAAACAGATTGGAAATTGAGGGGGCGCTTATAGAATTAGATGAAAATCGAGGGGTTCTCATGGAAAATTATTAAATTCAAGAGGCACTTTTTGAATGAAAAGGACATTACTGTACGAATGGTGGTTATGCGGAAAAAATAATCCTCCAGAGAACATGGCTCATTACAATAATGCGTGAATATTTGCGTAACAGCAAAATAGCAGATGCAATTAATGGTGGTGGGTAGTGGTTAGCTTGTTGGCCATCAGCCGATTGAGATTAGCAGGATGGCAGGATCATTGAATTTTTCTTGAAAACTCAGATGAGAATGTGTTAAAGGTCGGAAAAAGAAAAAGAGGATAGACAAATATGTAAAAAGTGTAAAGTTGGAAATATACTGTCTGTCCAGGGATCAGAGCTCTCATCTGTCCAAGAGAAATATCCTCATTTTGATATTGACCTAAAAAGAGTCCAGGGTTGATTGGATTATTGACTTGCTAAAAAGAAAATCTTATGATATTATTGACCGGGGCACTTATTTAAACGGGGCACTTAAGGAAATTTTCACGTTAGGAAGAGCGGTTATTCGAGAGGGGCGCTTATTCAAACGGGGCGCGAGTAAGGTACTTCCCTTACAGCTTCTCTCTCTGTAAGTAATTCTTACTCCTTAGCATCTCTCCAACCAAGCAAGGAGGTATAACTCCTTGCTCCAACACAATCAATTTTCTTTTAAGTAATTCCCCTCTCTAAGTAACTGCCTTCCCTAGCCAACTTCTTCTTGTGCAACTTAACTACATTTCTACCCTAAACTGCTCTTCTTTTTAAGCAGCTTCCCTCCCTAAACAAACCTTCCCAGTAAACAATTCTTATAAAGCATCTCTTAAACTTTAAGTATCTCCAACTCCTAATATTTGAAATTCAAAATGATCCATGAGACATGTCCATTGGACAGGTTGACATTAAAAACATAGTGTTTGGTATCAAAGTTATGTCGATATCTGCTCTAATGGGACATTTATGGTTATTTTTAATGTGAAAATAGCAGCCATCTCCTCCATAATACATAGTTCATTTAAGCTATCCCCCTTCTTAAGCAAATCTCCCCAGGTAATTTTTTAGTCAATTTTATATAACCAAACATTACCCCTAAGCAATCATAAGCCACTTCCCTTTCTTAAGCAATTCCCCCTAAGTATTTAAGTATCTCCAACTCTAATATTTGAAATTCAAGATGATCCATGAGATTGTCACCATTGGACAGGTTGACATTAAAAACATAGTGTTTGGTACCAAAGTCATTTTGATACCTGCTGTAATGGCACAGATATGGTTATTTTTAATGTGAAAATAGTAGCCATCTCCTCCATAATATATAGTTCACTTAAGCAATCCCCCTTCTTTTTAGCAAATCTCCCCAGATAATTTTTTAGTCAATTTTATATAACCAAATCTTACCCCAAAGCAATTGTCTCACATAAGCCGCTTCCCCTTCTTAAGCAATTCCCACTAAAGTTTTGAAGTGTGAGGCCTTATATAATTATAGTCATTTACCTAGTTTTTATGCAAATTGATAATTTAGTTGCTATTGGATATGCAATGAAATGCACAAAAATAAAATGGTGGAAATGTTCCTATCAATCTGATTGATAAGTTTGTTGTATAAACCAGGAACAGGTGTTGCAATGTAGAATTTGTTTGTAGGTAGGACAAATTATTTCCTACTCTTAAATGTTACATTTTTAAATCCACTTTAAATGAGCATCAACACAGTTTCTACCCCCTCTGAGTTCAATCATTGTCGTTTTTTAAATTGGAAATTCGGCAAACAAAAAGCAAGCCACCTGTCTAGGTAGGTCCTTCCTGCTCATCATAATACTTCTTTACAAACTCGCGAACATCTATCATTAAGCAGTTGATGAAACAACAGATTTTATATATAATATGGTGCAGAAATTCACAGTTACTTGCAGAATTTGCAGTAGTGGAAATGACAGCACACTACTGAAGTATAGATCAAATGGCAATAGGATGTGAAAGGAAATTCATGAATATCAGGTGAAAGCTACAACCACGTGCAACATTTGATTGGCAACTGGTTATATAATAACATTATTATTGTATTCTCTTTATCTTTCATGACGTGGACTGTCCGTCACTTACAGTAACTGTGGTTTTTTTTAATATTTTATACAGTGATTTTATTTTTTATCTAGTTCATACATTACAGGTACCGGTACATATGTTATAGTATAAATTAATTCTATCTGAAAGCTAGAACTACATGCAACATTTGATTGGCAACTCGTTATATAATACCATTATTGTGTTCTCTTTATCATTCATGACATGCACTGTCCATTATTTATTCTGTTTTTTTTTGTGTGGGTGGGGGGGATGGTGGGGTTTTCATACAAAGATTTCATTTGTTTCTAGTTGTACATTAAAGGTACATATGATCCAGTATCAGTTTAATTCAATTCATATATATTCTTGAAAACATAAACAATTAAATAAAACAACATGTAAAGCCAGCTTTCCTTGAAACGCTACACTGTCGCTGCAGCTTTTTTACTGCAATTTGTGCACTGCATAGCTGTTCCCGATGCAATCGGAAACGCTACCTGATTCATCTGACCAATCAGCATCTCCAAAGGAGTCGGCCATAGTGTGTAGCGATGGAAAACCAGGCTTTATTATACTGAAAAATCTACTTCTAGTGAATGCTAAATTAGTGAAAAAAGTAGTGAGGATAATACTGAAAATTGAATAAAGCTTTGATTTCAGTTGCTGTGGAAAATTAAATATAAGCTAAGTACTGTATATAAGTGGAGCTCTAGCTTAGTGGTTAAAATGCTAGCTTTCCCATCTCAGTGTCCTGTGTTCAAATTATTACAGACAAGGAATTTTGAATCTTAAAGAAAGAGAAAGAGAGTGAAGGGATTACTACCAGTGCAGTTTGGATTCTAGAGTTCTAGAGTATCATCAACAATTCTTATACCCTATTCAGACTACACTCCGTTGCGATCGGTTGCGATGTAACCAGTGGTAATCCAAAACTGATTACTCCCAATCGCATTCAACGAACGCATTCAGACCAACACAGACAACCTTACATTCTAGGGCCTAGGCCTCCAGTGGCTAGGCCTGTGTTGACTGACCTCAGCCAAACAGTGCGTTGTGATTTGTTGCAATCGGATTCCGTGGTAATCGGGAGTAATACAGATTGTAGCACTCAATCACATTGGGTAACAATTGCAATATCGATTACTATCGGTGAGCTTTCACACACGATTGTGAATTGCTATTGGGTGTCGCAATTGCTACAACCGATCAGAATGCAATGCTAGTCTGAATAGGGTATTAGTAAATTTGAATTTCAAAATCACAAATTACAATGTATTTCTATAAACCAAACTAATACGTACCGTAAATGCTTGAATATGGCTTTGGAAGCTTATTCGAGAGTGGCGCTTATGCAAAATTATTTGGCATGTTGCATTTCTTCCCTGTTTCCATGTTACCTATCTCAAATATTCCCGTAGTCCTATCAGGTTCTACGTCATCATAAATAAGCATTTATAAAGAAATACTTGTGTCTTCATTGTGTTATTTTATTCATTTTAACACTATACCTTGTATTTAAAACCCTGTTTCTCAAAGTATTTCATTACACACAGGGCAATAATATATACTCTCGATTAAGCGCCGCAGCACTTATTCGAGAGCAGCGCTTAGAAAAAAAAGCAGGTTTGGTGCGCCGCTTATTTAAGCATTTACGGTATTATAAATATTACTATAAACACATTCTATTGTTATTAAATTAGTACTAGGTTTACATAAATATAATTCCTCTTTTTCCTTTTCATTTATATATTTTTTAGGAACCGCAGGAAGTACCAACAATTCAAAGGTATGTCTTTCTAAATGTGCCTAAATTGTTTTTAGTATTTTATTTTCATTATGGTTCTAATTATAATTTATGTTAACTTGTTCTTATTGTTATTGTTATATATTGCTATGATTGTCTATATCTATAGCATTAAATCAGAATGAATTTATGTGCACCCTCGAAGCTAAGTTACTGGCAATCTTGCCAATCAACAGAGGTGACCTTTATAAATCGCCTGTTTCGGCTAAATTAGAATTAGAAGTTGGTTTGAAGAACATTAGTACAGTTTCATGTTGATCGTTTACAAAAACTCTATGGTGACAGCCACCTGGACGCATTCCTATGCAAATTGTATGCAGCCATCTTCAAAACTTGGTTTTTGTACATGTGGTTTGGGTTGTGTGATGGCTAATTGTTGCTTTCAAATGGACATTGGAATTACTACTTTGGTAAATCTAGATTTGTTTTATTTTTCTAACCCACTTGCCACACGAACTTCAGTGATAGCAAAATCAATTCTTTTCTTCCCAAATATGTGCCTGGCCGTTCCCTACGTTCATCTGATCTCAATTTAATTTCTGTCCCTCGCACCAACACTAAGACCTTCGGACACAGATCATTTTCATTTGCTGCAGCCACACTCTGG